>NW_026023734.1:0-119164 GCF_019186545.1 Solanum stenotomum | reverse complement strand
TATATATATATATATATATATATGTTTTGGAAAACATTAAAGAATGGGTGCTTGTCCTCTATTTTTTTTTTGTTTTTGAAATATAAATAATATAAAGAGACAGTCAAATTTTGACTACAATTGATATTAGGAGTTAGGATCACATGTAAATCATTTTTTATTTTTATTTTTAACTAAGATCGAGTTCAAGGTAACTCTTACAACTTCAAGTGGTACCTCAAACATACTTAAGTATCAACAAGATTTGTTCATCTTTCTTCAAACAAAGATTTGAATTGTACCAATCCTCATGTTTCAAGTGCCCTCACAAAAAGAAAAGTCTTATTTCACACATATTTAAAGCATATTATTTGAGGACAATTTTTGAAGTGCACTCACACTCACAAGAATGTTCAATGCATGCAACTGTAATATCATATGCTTGGCTCTTATGTAAATCTCCACTAATGTGAGAACATTTGGAATGAGATTATGTAGAACTTGTTATTGACTTGTAATGTAGGTTTAGGGAAGGGTAGGATATATATTTGCGATAAGAGTGACTTAATTTCATCTTGAGCGTCACAGTGAATTTGTGCTTTTGATGATTGATACATCTTTTGCGTTTGATCCTCTTTGTTATCCCATTTTTTCCGACTTCTTTTGGATTCTTATTTGTTGGAGTTTTTCTTTTTCTACCCCTTTGTTTTGAAGTTTTCTCCTCTTTTATTGGTGTTTTTTCCTTGTCGTCTTTCATTGACTTTGTATGGGTGTTTTTGTCTTTTTTTATTTCTTTCCACCTCCCCCCCCCCTTTTTTTTTCTTTTTTCTTTTTCTAAAAGTCAGTTTTGCTTCCTCGACTTTGGGAGACTTCATATCTTTGCCTTTTGCAACTTCAAACTTGGATCTTCTCTTGTAATTTGCACATCTTTGGTGTGCTCAAGAAGATTGGGCCAAGAGAGAGATAGTGCACGTAAGCACTCAGAAGGGTAATGGCTAAGATATGGTTGTCCAAAGAAAGGCTTTAGGCTAAAAGTGGGGAAAACAAGGGATTAATGTCATTTGGTAGGATTTGAAAGGCACAATCGGGTAAAAGAAGGCCTACGATCCTTTCCCAAACCAAACATAACTCAAGATTTCGCCTCGATAAACATTCAAGCCAAGTTCTAGATCAACAGTGCGATGCAATTGAATTTTGATCTAAGAGCTCACCACACAATGCACATGAAATCGTGAGGTTGGTTTTATTCTTATCTTGAATGCATGCAAGGGAATTTTCAAGCATCACAAAAGTATAAATGAGAGGTACCAAAAGAATCTATAGTTTACCACAAAGTCAGTCCTCTTCATCATATAGAATGTTTTTACATGCTCCTAACTGTATTCCCATTTAAGCTGAAGACATGACTCTTTTAATATGTACAAAACGTTTTTTTTTAAAGAATGAATACCGAACCCAAAAAGGGCCGCCTACGTATCTCATTGAGATGAGAATCAGGTGTGCGTAGTTCATGCAGATATGGCTTTGAACATATGCACACAATATTTGATTATTTTTTTTGAACTTAAAAGAATAAATACCGAACCCAAGAAGGGCTGCTTACGTATCTCATCAAGATAAGAATCAGGTGTGCGTAGTTCAGGCAGATATGGTTTTGAATATATGCACACAATATTTATTTTTTTTACTTTTGAGAAAATGAATACCGAACCCAAGAAGGGCTGCCTACATATCTCACCGTGATGAGAATCAGGTTCGCGTAGTTCGTTCAGATACGACATAAAATAGTTTTAAGATTTAGACAAACTCGGAGCAATTCTTATATCCTATTAACTGTTGATCTTTGCACTGTCTGTTGAATGTGGTCTCCCAATTTTACAGTAACCACTTGTTGTTGTATTCTTTTTGGATGTCTCTTGGAATAGTGTCTTCTCCTAATTATCCACAAGAATCAAACATCGTTATGACCATCCCCGACTGTCGTGAGATTATATGAGCAAATGCCCGAACCAAAATTATAGTACTGTTTGGGGAGTCGATAAGCTAATTCCTGTAGATGTATATTTTCCAGGTTGTCCACCTAAACCGGAAGCGGTTATAGATGCTATAACAAAACTTCGTAAGAAAATATCTCGAGAACTTTATGAAGATCGAATTAGGTCTCAACGAGCGAATCGGTGTTTTACTACCAACCACAAGTTTCATGTTCGACGCAGTATTCATACGGGAAATTATGATCAAAGAGTTCTTTATCAACCACCATCTACTTCAGAGATCCTTACGAAAATCTTTTTCAAATACAAAAATTCAGTATCTTCCTCCGAATTAGTGAATTAGACAGGATTCCTTTGTCCATAATAAGAAGTTGTGGGTCAATTTTCATAAATTTCATCATAAATGTGAAATACTTATACAAATAAAAATGCTGGAGAGATAAAAAAGATGCAGGGTCATTTGTCTGCTTGGCTAGTCAAGCATGGGCTAATTCATAGATCTTTGGGCTTTGATTACCAAGGAATAGAGACTTTACAAATCAAGCCCGAGGATTGGCATTCCATTGCTGTCATTTTTTATGTATATGTGTACAACTATCTACGCTCTCAATGTGCCTATGATGTAGTGCCTGGCGGGCTGTTAGCTAGTGTGTATCATCTTACGAGAATAGAGGATGATGTGGATCAACCAGAAGAGCTATGCATAAAAGTATTTGCCTCCAGGAGGATTCCTAGAATTTCGTCTATTTTCTTGGTTTTGAAAAGCGTGGATTTTCAAGAACGAGAATCATATGATATGTTGGGAATCTCTTATGATAATCATCTACGCTTGAAACGTATCTTAATGCCTAAAAGTTGGATAGGATGGCCCTTACGTAAAGATTATATTGCCCCCAATTTTTATGAAATACTAGATGCTCATTGAATGATAAGAAAGCTATTTTCACTTAGACAATTTCAGATATTCAAGGATTGCACGTTTTGTTATAGATTAAGCCTAACAACAAAAGACAATTAGGGATTCATTGGAATTCTCACATTTATTTGGAAGATACTTCTTTCAAATGGGTCACACCAATATGATGAACCAAATAAGTTCTGCATCATGAACTTTGTACTGCGCACATTACTTAGACGGATTCTAGAAAGGCATATAGGAAGGAATGGAGAAATCTAGAATAAATAAATCGAATATGAAAGAAAAGACAAAGAAATGAGATAATATCGGATTCTATTTCTTTGGATCTGAGCCGAATCTTGTCTATTTCAACCCCCCTAGATTCGAATTCGACTCTAATATGTATTACGTATTCAAATTCGTTTGAACAAGAGGAGAAAAAAAGAGGAGATAGAATCCAATTCTTTTAGATACTTTATCTAAGAAACTCTACCCATCTATGTTCTAGATGGGGTATATCTCGCCAAACTGGATAAAGCTATTATTCTAATCTAGACTATAAAAAAATATGCATCATTCGCATACCGATGGCAGCTTTGAATAGGTCATATCAATTAATTAGAAATTAATTCTAGGGAAGAGAGACCTATACAAATTAATCATGTGCCAGGAACCAGATTTGAACTGGTGACACTAGGATTTTCAGTCCTCTGCTCTACCAACTGAGCTATCCCGGCTATTCCCAATCTCGATTGGAACCGCTAACATGAGGATTTACAGTCCTTTCCGTAGTATCCTCATTTTATCATATAACTGGGGTCTATGTCAATTAAAAGGACAAAAGTCGATTAATATTTTTTATCAAAGCCGGGGAATTTCTTCGATCTTCAAAAAGATGACTTTGTAAGTTTCAGTATGAGTAATGATATTGTATTGATCGGGAATCATTCAACTAGGGATTCCTTGCTCAAAGATGTTCATTTCTATGTGTATCATAGATATCAAATTGTGATAAGAGAAAGCCATTTACGCTAAGAAAAAAAATCCATTTCTAAAAGAATAGAGTGAATGAGAAAGATAAGGAATTTGGAACCGCTAAGGAAAGGGGGTCGGATAAATAGTTGGGGAGTTAAATAGTCTTTTTGGGGATAGAGGGACTTGAACCCTCACGATTTTTAAAGTCGACGAATTTTCCTTTTACTATAAATTTCATTGTTGCCGGTATTGACATGTAGAACATGACTCTATCTTTATTCTCATCCGATTAATCAGTTCTTCAAAAGATCTATCAGACTATGGAGTGAATGATTTGATCAATGAATTATTCGATTCTTTCTTCAATGTAGAATGGATTCACACCAATTCTTCGATTTTTTTAGAAAAACTACGGATTCGGGTCGTCATTAATCATTTGATATAGTATTCAATACGTATGTATATACGTTTATCCTTCACTTCATTCTTTTTCTTTCTGAAGTTTCGATGTAAAGAGTCCTCTACCAACGCATTTAACTCCATTTGTTAGAATAGCTTCCATTGAGTCTCTGCACCTATCCTTTTTTTCTGAACCTTTGATTGTTTTCAGAAAACAAGATTTGGCTCGGGATTGCCCATTTTTGTTAATTCAAGGGTTTCTCTGAATTTGAAAGTGATCACTTAGTAAGTTTCCGTACCAAGGCTCAATCCAATTAAGTCCGTAGCGTCTACCAATTTCGCCATATCCCCCTTTCTTTTTGTTTTGAGATTAGGATCCCGTTGTGATTTCATTCCTTTTTATTTTTCTTTCACTTATACTGGAACCATTGAATTCATTAGATATCGATTCCTATCTCGAAAACGTGTTTTCTCCTCTTTGATTTTCTTAACTATCTTCTATAGGAGACCCTTTTTTTGTCTAATCAAAAATGATTTTATCATTTTGGAATCCGCAATTATATATAGATGGATATATACCCGATCTATATGTCTCGCTTCCTGTCATTTTGCCATTCAATTTGGAATACTTGAACGATCGATTCTTGTTTTTTATCTTCACTTTCCCCTGAAAGCGGAGGAATGTCTCATTAGTTATAACTAACCATTCCATTAAACAATTAGAATTTGAAACAAATATAGAATGAGAGATATATATAATATAGAACTCTAATAAAAAGTATTTCAAATGCCAAAAAAAAAATGAAAATGAATATTTACCATTATGGTCTTACAGAACGACAATTACTTAAATACGTTCGTATCGCCAGAAAAGCCAAGGGGTCAACCGGTCAAGTTTTACTACAATTACTTGAAATGCGTTTGGATAACATCCTTTTTCGATTGGGTATGGCTGCCACTATTCTCGCAGCCCGTCAATTAGTTAACCATCGACATATTTTAGTTAATGGTCATATAGTAGATATACCGAGTTATTGCTGCAAACCCCGAGATATTATTATGGCAAAGGATGAACAAAAATCCAGAGCTCTGATTCAAATTTCTCTCGATTCATCCCCTCATGAGGAATTACCAAATCATTTGACCCTTCAGCCATTCCAATATAAAGGATTAGTCAATCAAATAATAGATAGTAAATGGGTCGGTTTGAAAATAAATGAATTGCTAGTCGTAGAATATTATTCTCGTCAGACTTAAACCTCAGACTAAAACCAAGGGTTCACAAAAATTAACAAGCAGCTGCACGAGCCAATGCAGCCTCTATCTTTATTTTATTAACAAACAGCTGCACGAGCCCTTCCTGCGAAATGTATCGAAACCCTGGGTAGTAAAAAAAAGTGGGATGCTGTATTTCCAAGATTGGATTTCATATTCGAATAAACCTCGTAATCGTAAGAAAGTGGGCTTTTTAGTTATGGGCCTAGCAAAAGAAAAATTGGGATAGGATTCTATAGGATCTCCCCCCCTTCAAAATCGGACGTGAAAGTTTCCTTTCATCCGGCTCAAGTAGGTACACCAAATAAGGAAAGGAGTTCTCGTTTTCAAACTCTATAAAATCCCAAAATAAAAAGGTCTACTCCTTACTCAAGTTCCTAGTGAAGACGAAACAAGATTTCAGTGATTCCGTCTTCTATTAATTCTTTATTCAAATTAAATTCCAACAAATAAAATAGAAAATTCTTGAGTAATCTACTTCCCTTTTAATGATAAATCCCTTAACTCTTAATAATTAAAGGAATACCTTGGAACCCATAAGGGATTTACTTGTCTATATATTGTTCCATTCGATCGTTTAGGTCCCGACTTCACCTCGATAGTTAGGCCACCACGCCCTTAAAGTCTATACGCAATAGATAGACTCCTGGAACCATGACATATTTGCTTACTTAAACATAAATTCTTTCCACGAAAAAAAGAGAAATGGTTCATTACACAAAATAAAAAACTTTTTTTATGAGGTACAAATAGAAATTCCTCTTTATTTGATTTGTTACGAAATCGACCATAGATCAATTCCCTTTTTATTTGGGAGTATTGACTACACCCCAATTCTGAGCTTCATGTTACCCTTTCCAAGTGACATGTCAGGTCCAGGGCATCCCAATTGGATTGATTGGGATGACAGTTTCTCCTTCCGAGTCTGTAAAATCAGAATTTCGATCAAATCACACATCGCGGTATACTAGGCCTTCTAATTCTTTAAGACGTTTATCTAAAAGATTCACAATATAACTAGGAAGACGTTTTAAATACCACACATGGGTTACTGGGCATGCGAGTTTGATATAGACCATTTGATATCTTCGTATCCGAGAATCAACAAATTTGACTCCGCATTGTTCACAAAATTTTGGGTCTTCTTTTTCATCTCTGATTACTCGATAATTTCCACAAGCACAAATTTCGCTTTTTATAGGACCAAAAATTCTTTCACAAAATAATCCATCTTTTTCCGGTTTATTTGTTTTGTAATGAAAAGTATAGGGTTTTGTTACCTCTCCAACTATCTCTCCATTAGGCAGGATTTTTGTGGCCCAAGCACTTATTTGTTGAGGAGAAACTGATCCAATTCGGAGCTGTTGATGTTTATATCGTTCAATCATAGAAGAAAAATTATTATTCTATGGGATTATAGTAATAATGAGATTATATGAGCAAATGCCCGAACCAAAATATGTTATTGCTATGGGTCGGGGATGGTTTTCCTGCAAAAATATGATAAATGTGTGAAAGCAAGGCCATAATAATGAAAAATAAATAAAATAAATGAATGTAACTTCATAGGCAAGGACTCCCCTGATTTGTCTTTTTGATTGATTATTCATGTCTTGTGAAATTCAAAGACTCAAATTTCGCGAGTCCTTTCGTTCCTTGCAATTTCGGACGAGAAATGATATTCAAATTCCGACACTAATCAACCTCTCGTTGGAAAGGAAAAAAAACTCATAAGGTAAAAGTGTTAGTTCGTGTTCATAATGAATAGTGTAAAATATCACACAAAGAATTAATTAAACGCATAAGCACTGCTTTGATTAAAGACAAACTTAATTATATCACATAACATACAAACAATTATTGCGCGTCCTATACAAATATGTGACCCTTTTTTGTCAGGAGTAGACCTACCGATCTGAAGGATGTATAACATCATTTGAAAACACAATCTCAAAACCCAAATTTATACAAACTTTATGAATAAAATTGAATGATGATACATAATAAGGAAAATGGGATACAAATAATCAGTCTCCCGCAGAGGTACCATCCTAAGCTATGCCTCCATGGACGTCCCTTCTGTTTGATTTCTTGTCAACTCCGGATGTCCACATTTTTGGATGAAATAATAACTTGATCCTTCTTCGACAATGAACTAACCATTAAACTACCTAACGCAAGAAATATTATTTTGTCAAATGACGTATACATCCTTCAAATTTAAACACATACGCATAATTGTCTTTTATTGATCAATGGGCCAAATAGACACAAGGTAGACTTCTAATGGGCACAACACACCGTGGGTGTTCGGTCGACTTAGTTCAAAATACGCTAGAAATCGGGATTTGGTTTCGCTCTACGCTAGTTGACTAAGAGTGGCTTTTGAAAGACCGGGAACCCAAGTGGACAACTTAGGCTGAAACTCACGACAACCATTAGACGCATGACGAACCAATAAATTGTTGATTATTCCGAAAAAGGGTTGAGTATAAAAAAGTTCGACTGCGGTTCTGCAAAACCGTCTTTTAATATACTACACATAAAATAGAAAATGCCATGAAATACAATCACAATTTATATACAGTTTAAATAAATAATGAATAAATAACAAGTATAATATACAAATAATCAATAAGATGCACAAGATATGATGAATAACACAATAAAACAATAACTCCTCAATTTGAAAAAATAAACTCATAATGGTTAGAACATCTATATCCCCAGCAGAGTCGTCATTCTGTTTTATTATGAAATATATTTTGGATTGGTTTTAGAGTCGCCACTTAATTTTTAAGAAAAATCAAGAAAACTATCATTTTCAAAAGACTAAAACAGTAAATCTAATGAAAATATTTAAAGGGGGTTCGGGGGTTCCTATTAATGTTCTAAGAAGGATTTTAAAGCATTTAGAACATCCGCTAATGCGGTTATCCGACAATTAATTATTTGGCTAAAATAATTTGATTTGATTCAAATTGAAATTTTTTATAATTAAAGCTATTTTAAAGGGGAAAAGGGGGAAATGGAAATATTAACTAAGTGAAATACTTTTTGCAAAAATATTTCTTTAAGTCTAATTAAGGATGATCGATTTTAGTTAAATTGATAACACACAACGGGGGTCTTACGGGGATTTGAATTGTTCAACCTTAAGATTAGCGACAAATATTAACAAACATGCAAACAAAATAAAATAAAGAGACAAAGAAACTCGGGCCAAGTTTGGTTTTCTGTCCGCCTGAACCAATACTTGGGCTCATTTTTGTTTTGGGGCCTTTGGCCTATTTGAGTCACCTACACCTGTCCTAAACTTCTAACAAAATAATAATAGGCGAGATGAGAGGGGCTTAGGCCCAAAGTAACAAAATACAATTTTTTCGAAATAAAGAGTGGACCTTTGACCCAAGTTCTCGACTCTCCAATCTGTTGCATATTCTTCCGGGACCTGTTCGTCAATTCTTAATAGGTTGGCCGACTCGAGAGGAAGGGTTTGAGCCTTGGGGGCTCTCTCCAAATGCAAAGGAATGAGATAGGAGTTCATGAAGAACTCGGGCATATTTTACATGCAACGAAAAATGAGAAGATAAGGATTAATAAACCATAACAGAAATATAATGCATTTAAAATAAATCATAGTCGCCCTTAAACAAAATATAGCAAATAACTCTATCAAGTTGAAATGACACAGATCTAGGTGGAAAGATACCAACTCCAAAGACAATGAAGATCCATCATGCTAAAGACAAAGTGATGATTATTTAAATCACTATTTTCAAACAATTAAGAGAGCACACTGAATATTTCAAACAACAAATTAATATGATGACTAGCAACAATACACATGAATAACGAATATATATATATACATATATATATATATATATATATATATATATATAAAGAAAAACTATCATACTCCTAGATAACAGCAAGAACACATAAATTGTATTAAAATTCACCCTTAAAATAATGATAAAGTTAATGAACCTTTTTTAAAAAAAAAAAAAGGAAAGACCCATCATGCCTTTATTTTCCATTTAATTCAATATAAACTTATGTATGCTCTCAAATGATATTAGAAAAATAGACTAGGAAAACACTGTCATAACACATGGGAAGATGAACCGAGATCTTGGACCAAAACAATTAAAAAAGTAAATGGGTCTTAATTAACATCAAATACAGCGAATGACCAAATAATTGACCAAGCATCACTGGAGAATAAGCCGAGTAAAATTATACTAGACTAACTCAAACTTTGGGATAGGAGTAACCAAACCGACGAAGTGAAATAAACCCTCAACCATTTAAATTAGCTAAGATAAAGAAATTCTACGATTTGAACAAACTAATCACACTAATAGACCCCATTCTCATCGAATTAGTATTTGAAACATCACACCAACCAACATAAGCTAGTTTCAAGTCTAGCAACATGATCTTAATATTTTTAGAACGGGATGAGATATGTTTGAGAAAAACTAAAATAACCCTCATAAAAATAGAAACAAGACAAATATAAGAAAAGCATGCTAAGGAAGCTTACATTTAGGCCTCAAGTGGCAAACATTGCGAAAGATATGGAAACATAACTCGATTTAAATATGCCTTGCTAAACAGTTGAACAATCAAATAACTTGAAAACGAAGAGAGTAAGCTAATGCACCAAACGATTCATAAATAAGACAACATATAAACTCCACACTAACCAGCTTAAGGTTCTGCTCCTACTTTTGAAAATAAAATAAAAAACGATCTTAACAGACCAAAGTAAGGACTTGATGCCGAAATAGACTACGACAAATATGAAAGTAACAAATAACGCTAGAACCAATAGATCCTTTAATCCATTCGAAGCCTTAAAGGTTAGTCAAAAATAAAAGAGAAAATGAAGAACAAATCTTAATCAAGTTAAAACTTTTTTCAAACTTACAGAGAAAAATTAAATGTACTAACCACTGAGCACAACAACAAAAGGGAGACACCAAATTCTCAACCAAAGATATTCCAGACATAAACCATACACACAAATACATTATACGCCTCAGCTAACTAACACTGACTCAAACTCAACCGACCAAACATTAAACGCTAAAGTAAACTAAGGAAAAAAAAAACAGAGGCATTCGAACAAGGAGGAAAAAGAAACCACATAGAGTTTCAGTTCATAAAATAGAACGTCCAATAAACGAGTTAAGGTTAAGAATAGATTACCTTTTCGGGGGCAGCGAACCGGACGAAACGAGCTAAGCAAAGCTTTACCACCCACACCACAAGAAGTTCGAACACAAACAATGAGCAAGGAATCTGGGCAGAATCTCAGACTCACAAATGTTGGAAAACGATAACAAACAGGAGAGAAGAATGACACTCAGACCGACACTAGCTATCTTCTCCCGTTTCTCAAACGTATTACGTATATATTCTGTAACTGTTTCTCTAGCAATTATCTCTAACACAAATTTTCAAACTCAAAAATCTCCTCCTCCAAAAAAATATAAAAGACGTTTATATAAGGAGCAATTAGGGTTCGAATTTTTTTTTTGGGGGGGGGGGGAAAGGTGAAAAACGGTTAGGAATAGGGTCCATTCAAAATTCAAACACCATAAATTCCTTTCACAATTTGGGATAAACACCTTTTCCTGAGGTTTCAACCCCATTCCGGAAGAGGAAAGGGGAGAGGGGAGAAACGCGTGTTTGCTTTTCCGCTGCCACGACTGTAAGCTGAAAGGGACATCGAGGAAGACGACAACAAAATCTAGCCTAGTACTGATTCACGCGCAATGGACGACGTGAGTGCTTGGAGACGCCGTATCTGGGATTTTCCATCGAGGACGTCGTTTGGTTGTTGCTGGATTGTCGTTTGCTACGCGCTGAAGAAGAAAACGTACAGGGGTCGGGGCGGGTCACGATTTTTTGTAAAAAAAAAAGAGTATGGGGTGGGTCAGTTTTGGTTTGGTCGTGTTTTTGGATTACTGCACGTATAGTATGGGTATTGTATTGTTGTAAGTATTGGAGAATTGAGGTTGGGCTACTGATGGGTCTGGAAAAAATGGGTTGGTTGGAAATAAAAAGAGAATATGGGGAAAACAGACAAGTGGGCTGGGCAAATTAAAAATATAGGCTGCTAGAAATTAGAAGTGGGCCCAAATAGTTGCTCTTTTCTCTTAAATAAGTAGGCTAGAATTGAATTTGAGTTTTGGCCATAGGAATTCATATTATAGCCAATGGAAAAACACAAATGTAGCCAAACTTAGTTAATTAGGATAAGTTCGGCTAGTAATTTAAATAAGATGAATTGGTATAATTAATTTATGAGCTTTTTAATCTTAATGAAATAAAGTAATTAATTTAACCATAAACTAATCGATTTACCTATAAACTTATTAATCCAAAATTAAAATCGTAATTCAAACTAGGACTAGATTAATAAAATATTTATTTTAGCAAACCAAAAGTCTTTGATATGATTTTCAAACACTTATAAAATATACTCATTACGTATATAATTATATGAAATATATTCATTATTCAAAGTACTATAAAAATCGACCGAAATTATTTAAACTAACCTTGAAACTGTTTGAATTTTATAAAGCTAATTATTCTAAAACGTTTAGAAATTAAGAAGCTCAAAAATTAATTATTATCGGGGAGGGTTAAAGTTAGGTGTCAACATGCAAAACACCATTAAAACAATGGAGAATGCAGGCTCTTTTTCTGCTGCCTCCACCAGTTTTTGATGAAGAAAACTATCAAGCCTGGGCAGTAAAAATGAAAGTTTATTTGGAGACTAGTGATTTGTGAGAGGCTGTCGAGGAAGACTATGAAGTGCATCCTCTACCAGGGAATCCAACTATGGCTCAGATTAGAACCCACAAGGAAAAGAAGACAGGAAAATCCAAAGCTAAATGTTGTCTCTTTGTTGTAGTTTCTGCCACCATCTTCAGTAGAATAATGACATGTAACTTAGCCAAAGCAATTTGGGATTTCCTCAAGAAAGAGTACGAGGGAGATGAAAGAATTAGAGGAATGAAAGTACTGAACTTGGTTAGAGAATTCGAGATGCAGAGTATGAAGGAATCAGAAACCATTAAGGATTATTCTGATAGGTTGCTTGGGATTGCTAATAAGGTAAGGATACTTGGAAATGAACTTCCTGATAATAGAATAGTTCAAAAAATTCTTGTAACTTTACCTGAGAGATATGAGGCAAATATTGCTTCATTGGAAAATACTAAAGATCTGTCTAAGCTTAGCTTGGCAAGTTATTGAGTGCACTGTAGGCACAAGAACAACGAAGAATGATGAGGCATGAGGGATCCATTGAGGGAGTCTTGAAAGCCAAGTTGCAGTTCGGTTCAAGTGCCAGGGGAAACAAAGGAAAAGGAAAGAAAGGGAATCATAAAAACTACGAAGCAACAACAACAAGAAATGGTGTTACTGCAACTAGCAACAACAGAGAAGGCAAATATCCTCCCTGCCAACATTGTGGGAGGAAAAATCATCCATACTTCAAGTGTTGGAGAAAACCTGATATGAAATGCAGAAAGTGTCACAAGCTCGGTTATGCTGAGATTATCTGCAAAGAGAAGGGATTACAACAACCAAATGATGCACATATTGCAGACCAACAAGAAGATGAGCAACTATTTGTGGCCACCTGTTTCGCAAGCATAAATTCAAGTGAAAGTTAGCTTGTTGATAGTGGTTGTACGAACCACATGACCAGTGATGAAAAGCTTTTCAGAGAACTTGATAGATCAGTTAAATCAAGAGTCAGGATCGGAAATGGAGAATACCTCCCAGCGAAAGGAAAGGGGACTGTAGCAATTGAAAGTTACAAAGGTACCAAACTTATTTATAAAGTTTTATTTGTTCCTGAAATTGATCAGAATTTATTAAGAGTTGGGAAACTCCTAGAAAATGGATTCAAATTATTATTTGAAGATAAAGCGTGCCTGATCAGTGATCCTAGTGGTCAAGAAATATTCAGAATTAAAATGCAGGGAAAAAGTTTTTCCTTGAATTCATTGAATGAGGAACACATAGCTTTTCCAAGCCAGCTCACTGTAGCGAAAACGTGACACAAAAGGTTGGGTCACTTTCATCACAAAGCTTTATTGTTTATGCAAAGGAGCAAAATGGTAAATGGTTTACCAAACTTGGAGGAGAATCCCTCAAGTTGTAAGGCTTGCGTGCTTGGCAAGCATACTAGACTTCCATTTAAAAGTTCCACTTGGAGAACTACAGAAAAGTTGTAACTCATTCACACCGATCTTTGTGGTCCACAAAGAACTCAATCACTCAATGGCAACATGTATTATATTATTTTCATTGATGATCTAACAAGAATGTGTTGGATTTACTTTATGAAGTTTAATCCGAAGCTGCTGGAATTTTCATGAAGTTCAAAAAATGGATAGAAAATCAGAGTGGCAGCAAGATTCAGGTCATTAGATCAGATAGTGGAATTGAATATACCTTGGATATTTTCAATTCTTTTTGTGAAGAAGCTGGAATTGAGCACCAGCTTACTGTCCCTTATTCTCCACAACAAAATGGAGTGAGTGAGAGAAAAAATAGAACAATCATAGAGATGTCGAGATGCTTGATGCATGAGAAGAATCTAACAAAGAAGTTTTGGGCGGAAGCAGCAAACACTGTTGTTTTCTTGCTGAATAGACTGCCTACGCGGGCAGTGGAAAGAAAGACTCCATTTGAAGCATGGTATGGTGTCAAACCTGTTTTGAAAAACCTCAAGATATTTGGATGTCTATGTTTTTCTTATGTTCCACAGGTTAAGAGAGACAAGCTAGATAAGAAGGCAGATTTAGGAATCTTCATTGGCTATAGCTTATTTTCTAAAGCTTATAGGATCTTTCAACCTCAAACAGACAAGATTATGGTAAGTAGAGACGTTCAATTCCTTGAAGATGAGCAATGGGAATGGAATGAGGAGTCTCGAGTTAAAACCATAATTCACAACTTGATTATGATGACTTGGTGGATGATCAACCTATTAGGGGAACAAGGTCACTCTCTGATATTTATGAGAGATGCAATGTTGCTGTTTTTGAACCTCCAGGATATGAGGAAGCAAAAATGGATCAAAATTGGACAAATGCAATGAAGGAGGAGCTGACCATGATAGAAAAGAACCAAACTTGGAAGCTCGTGGAAAGACCCCAAGATAGAAAAGTGATTGGAGTTAGATGGATCTTTCGAACAAAGTTAAATCCAGATGGTTCGGTAAACAAGCACAAAGCTAGATTGGTGGTGAAAGGCTATGCCCAAGTTTGGGGAGTAGATTTTTCAGAAACTTTTGCCCCAGTAGCCAGATTGGATACAATTCGGATGCTTTTGGCTATTGTGGCACATAAAAATTGGAAGATTTTTCAAATGGACGTGAAGTCTGCTTTCTTGAATGGTCTACTACAGGAAGAAATATATGTTGAGCAGCCAGAAGGGTTCAGCGTACCAGGACATGAAGATATGGTTTATTTGTTAAAGAAAGCTCTATACGGACTAAAGCAGGCTCCTAGAGCTTGGTACAGCCGAATAGATAATCATTTGCTAGGCTTACGCTTTGAAAAAAGCTTAAGTGAATCGATTTTTTATGTCAAGAAAGTTGCCTCTAACATCATTATTATTTCTCTGTATGTCGACGATTTACTTGTGACAGGAAATAATACAGGGCTGATTGAAGAATTCAAGGAGGAAATGATGAGAGTCTTTGAGATGACTGATCTTGGCGAGATGACTTATTTTCTGGGAATGGAGATCAAGCAAACTCATAATGAATTTTTTGTTTGTCAAAAGAAATATATGAAGGAGATTCTAAAAAGATTTAGAATGGAAGAATGCAAGAGTGTGAGTCAGTGGCGGATCCAGAATTTTCATTAAGGGGATTCGAAAAAAAAAGAGCAGTGCTTGAGATTTGAGGTTTGAACCCCTCAACCACTAAACCAACCTCTAATCTTATATTCAAGAGGTTCAAAATCAATATATAAACATAAAAATTCATAAAAATACCTTAAATATACAACGTAATTTTTTGCCGAGGGGGTTCACCGTCCGCCCCTGGTGTGAGTACTCCAATGAATCAAAAAGAAAGGTTGAAAAAGGATGATGGAGCTGAACTAGTTGATGAATGAGTATATCGAAGCTTAATTGGATGTTTGATGTATCTCACAACAACAAGGCCTGACATCTTGTTTCCTGTTAGTGTTTTATCCAGGTTTTTAAATTGTGCAAGTGAGTTGCACACGATGGCCGCCAAAAGAGTAGTTAGTTATCTTAAGGGAACTCTAACCTATGGCATCAGATTTAGCAAAAGTCATAATTTCAAACTCCATGGATATTCTGATAGTGATTAGGGCGGGTCAACTGGTGATATGAAAAGCACGTCTGGTTATTGTTTCACTTTTAGATCAGGGTGTTTCTCATAGTGCTCAAAGAAAACAAGAAATAGTAGCACAATCAACAGCTGAAGCAGAATTCATCGCAGCAGCAGCCACTGTTAATCAAGCACTATGGCTAGGAAAATTTTGATCGATTTACAGCTGGAGCAAGTAGAGAGCACTGAGATCCTTGTGGATAATCAAGCTGCTATAGCCATATCCAAAGATCCCGTGTTTCATGGAAGGACCAAGCACTTCAACATCAAGTTTTATTTCTTGAGGGAAGTGCAGAAAAACGGTAAAGTGGTTTTATTCTATTGCAAATCAGAGAATCAAGTGGTGGACATTTTTACAAAGTCATTTCATGTTAGCAGATTCGAATTTCTTAGAGAAAAGTTGGGAGTTTGCAGGTTCTGATTCAGGAGGAGTGTTGTTACATGTCTCAGGATCTGCTTTGAATGGGTCAGAGACTTCAGCTGATTATTAGGAGATTAGTTTTCTTTTAGTCATTATCCTATTAACTAGTTATAGTTGTTCCTATTTTATAGGCATGTTAGCAGTCTTTTAGCAGTCCATGTTCTGTGTTAGTTGTACTGCCCCTCTACTTATTTAATCAGCTTGAAGTTCAATAAAATTTATTCTTCAGATTTCAATTCATCTTGTTGTTTCAGTTAAATTAATAACAAGATGTATTCCCAGTTCTCTTTGCTATCTGCTGAATTGTGTTAATTTACTCCTTTAGTCTTTCTTCTTAGGTCATAAAAAAGTTTCAAGCTGGAAGAACTACTTATGTTAACACTTGAGAGTTAGCATAATTCAAATTTCAACTACATATAGTATATGTGTTTTGGCCTTCATAGAAAGTTCAATGTATAAGGCTCTGCAACATGAATGCAATATACTATGAAACATGTTCTATTGAAATTTAGTTTAATCATGTTGCGTATTTACATATCTTTTTTTATAACTATTTTTAATTTCACAAAATGCCCGTGCCTTGCACGGACACCCTTATTATATATTATAAATATACACAACAAAAATTCACAAGTATTAAATAATTACATAAAGTTATAATAATTAAATCGATTGATCATGTGAAAATTATTTTATATAATAATCATATATCTTTTTATGGCGGTTCTTCCTTCTAATGACTGGCATATCTATGATTCTTTTCTCCCGGATGAAGCAGCAGGCATCGGTCCGTAGAACCTATAAAAAGGAGATGGTTGTGGCGTGAAGTACTCTTGTGCACCTACGTCATTCGGCTCGCGCGCAGAAGGTGGGGCTCATAGTCTTCCAGAGAACCTTAGGCTCACCTATGTGGTGCCACCACAAACCAGAATTTCCTTTTAATTTATTTATTTTCCAAAACTATCCTTCCCCTTTCATGAAAAGTTGTGACTTTTATGAAATGTTGCGACTTTAATGAAGAGTTGCGACTTTTATGAAAAGTTTTGACTTTTATTAAAAGTTACGACTTTAATGAAGAGTTGTGACTTTTATGACAAATTGTGACTTTTATGGAAGGTTGTGACCTTTCCGAAGTGTTGCAACTTTTCCAAGTAGTTCTAACTTTTTCGATAAGGCACACTAAACATTTGTTGACACTACCCTTGTTGTCTATAAATTGAGGGATTTCCTCTCTTTTTAAAATAACGAAAATTCTGAACCTCTTCTTCTTCTTCATGATTAAATATTTGTGTACTTTGCTCCTGTTGAGTGGCTCAATGCACCATTGCTTATGTTACAGATACTGGTATGTATTTTTACAGTCATTAATTTATGCTTATGTTATTAAGGGCAAATAATAAGATGTAATCATTTTCATTTTCCTTTATATTACAAATGTTTGTTACTACGTAATCTTGTATGTACGATAATATAGTGTTTTAGTTTTAATGATTGATAGATTTTAAGTATTATTTTATAAATTTGGTGATATTAAATTCCCGCGCGAAGCGCGGGTAATTTTACTAGTGTTATATAAGTAGTTAATAAAGCAACGAATGCCAAGTGAAAATTGAAAATTTAGAAAAGAATCGTTCCGACTAATAAAAATGTGTTCTACCAATAAGAGTGATCTAAATTAATAAGGCTAAAGTATTCATTACCCCCCTGAAATTGAAGTTTTTTATTCGGTGTACACCTAAACTATATTCCGTTTTAATTACCCCCGAACTTGTTTATTCCTCCATCGCGTACACCTTTATTGTCCACCTGGCATAGAAATTGACCACACTCTACTAGGTGCGTGAGGAAGTGATTTTTTACCACATCATAAAGTTACAACAGTAAAAAAACGTAAATCTCCATTTTTCTTTAATATTTGGCATATTTTAAACGAAAAATAGGGCAAAATGTAAATGAAAAGTAAAGGAAACAAAGATTAACACTTACTTGATAAAAAATTCAAACAAATTTGAAATTGAATCGACCATCTTCACGTCTAGAAAAACCCAAATCCAGTTGGAGTTCCGGGAAATCAGCCCTTATTCAAAAATAAATTTTAAACAATGAATGTTTGATATTTATTTTTTGCCATATTAATTTATCTAGGTGGCTATTATATATCCAGGTGGAAATCCACATCACCACTTTTGCCAGTTGTCGCGCGCGTGTAGTCACAATAGGAGCAGGTGGACAAAAAAGGTGTACGTGATGAAGGAATAAACAAGTTCGGAGGGGTAATTAAAACGGAATATAGTTTAGGTGTACACCGAATAAAAAACTTTTAAGTTCAGGGAGTAATGAATACTTTAGCCAATTAAAAATGAATTGCACGATCACTTTAGAACTCAATAAATAATTTAATGAACCGACTCATCCACCCTCTCCATTATTATTATATAAAATAAATATGAGTATTGTATGTATCATTTACAAAGGGAGTATTTTTGTCATTTTTAACATATTAAGACAAAAAAAATATCATTTTTCATAGTTACTCTTTTCATTAATTATGTGTTCCTTAAATCATTTTTCAAAATATTGATCAATTAATTGGATATTATTATGAAATATTCATATCAATCATTATTTATTTTTTTTAAATATGTATAATTCAAAATGAATGAGTAAAAATAAACGTAGGAAAGTAATATATATGTTTTCTTCTCCTGTTTTATTGTACCACCAATTGTAAAATAAATAAAACGTGTTCAAAATTTCAACGGTGGAAATTTTTGAAAGGGACTATAAATGGTCCAACTATTGTCTTTTATTTATTTATTATTGATCCATAACCAAACAAAAGGTATATATATTACGTGAATAATTGAAATTGTTTTCGCAAATAAGTGATAAAATAATTTAGATAACCAATTCAACTTTTTCGGCGAAATAACATAATTCTAAATATTAAAAAAATAAATTAAATAATGATTTTGTCATGAACTCTATTTTAAAAAGATGAATTTTTTTTTGCTATAAACTTCATACTAATTCTAACAATATCCTCGATTAGAAACAGACATATCAATTCAGATAAAAGACAAGTATTTATTAATACTATCACGTGTCGGTCTATGAGTGAAACAAAAAAAATGATGCATGAGTGAAATTTAGTTGCCCCATAAATTTGGTTCACATGCAAATAAAATAAAGACATAATACATAAATATGCTTTTTAACTTGATTTTTAAATAGGGGTGTTAATGAGACGGTTCATAATACACAAATTTGGTTTATTTCTTATAGATACCATCCCAATTTTTTAGTTATTTTACAATGCAGGACCAAAACAAGATTTTTGAAAATCATCTCAATCATGTCGATTTCTCTTCGATATCAATAGGATTCGATAAATTTTCGATTACTTTGTTACTGTTAAAGTTTCAATAGAACTAGTACGTAGTGTGTTGGGTTTTACAGTTTTGGTATTTAGCCGTAAACTAATTATTTGGTATATCAATATTATTTTATATTAATATGTGTAATTGGTTATGATTTATGAATGTATGAGTGTACTGATTGTATCATTTAAAAAGTTAAAACTAAAACTAATCAACTGAAGACCCAAGCAAAGTCTATTGGCCTAATTTTTTTCATGTATTTGAAAAATAATTTATAAAATATATTTTTATATTAAATTTAACATATTTGGTAATATATAGAATATATCGTATATATGTAAGATTATTCGGTTAAATTAAAAAGATCACCCTAATTATTCAGGATGGTTAATTATAAGCTTAAATAAAAGTCCACGGTTATATATAAAAAATCGTATGAATCGATTCAATATGTTTTGGTTCGATCGATTTTTCATATTTTTTTGATACCTCTAATTTCAACTGTCATCTATGCCCTTTAATTTTGCATGTTCATAAGTATACATTTAAACTATTCAAAAGTTAAACAAGTAAACACACATGTCCTATATGGCATAATATCCTAGGATGTCAGGTAGGACGTAGAATTGTTATGTAGGACGTATGTGTGTACTTGTCAAACTTTTGGATAGTTTAAATACGAATTTGCTTGTGTACATCCAAAATTGAAGGACATACACACATTTAAGAGAAGAGAATGAGTAAAACGTGTTGACATGCAAATTATCTTATTCTTNTATGTGGCATAATATCGTAGGATGTTAGGTAGGACGTAGAATTGTTATGTAGGACGTATGTGTGTACTTGTCCAACTTTTAGATAGTTTATATACGTATTTACTTGTGTACATCCAAAATTGAAGGACATACACGCATTTAAGAGAACCAAATGAGTAAAACGTGTTGACATGCAAATTATCTTATTCTTTCTTCTATATAAGAGATGAATAGAAAGACTACAGTACACACAACAATTTTATTTTATTTTTACAATGGCAACACTAAGAGTTTCTTCATTATTGGCTTCTTGTTCTTCTTCTTTGCATTGTAACCCTTCAGTTTTTACTAAATGTCAATCTAGTCCCAGATGGGCTTTTTCATTTTCAGTCACACCCTTGTGTTCAAGAAGAAGTAAAAGAATAGTTCATTGTATTGCTGGTGATACTCTTGGTCTTACTAGGCCTAATGAAAGTGATGCCCCTAAGGTGATTATAGTTTTATTTCGTTGTAGTACTATTTTGGTACTATCTGTTGTTTTCTTTATTATATATTGTCTTTTTTTACTTTCATTAGTTTGTTTTATTTGGTTGTAGTACCGTTCTGCTACTAACAATTGTTTTCTTAACTACATATTGTCTCTTGTACTTTCATTACGTCTTTTTTCTGTTTTATTTGGTTGTAGTATTGTTATGCTACTATCTGTTGTTTTCTTTACTATATATTGTCTTTTGTACTTTCATTAGTCTGTTTAATTTGGTTGTAGTACTGTTTTGCTACTATATGCTGTTTTGTTTACTACATATTGTTTCTTTTACTTTCATTACATCTTTTATAGTCTATTTTATTTGGTTGTGGTACTGTTCTACTACTATCTATTTTTTTGTTTACTACATAGCGTCTCTTGTACTTCCATTACGTCCTTTTTAGTCTGTTTTATTTGGTTGTAGTACTATTCTGCAACTATCTGTTGTTTTGTTTACTGCATATTTTCTCAGTACTTTTATTACGTCTATTTTAGTTTGTTTAATTTTATTTGGTTGTAGTACTGTTCTGCAACTATGCAACTATCTGCTGTTTTGTTTACTACATATTCTCTCTTGTACTTTTATTATGTCTTTTTTAATTTGTTTAATTTTATTTGGTTGTAGTACTGTTCTGCTACTATCAATATGTTGTTTTGTTTGCTACATATTATCTCTTATACTTTCATTATGTGCTTTTAGTCTGTTTTATTTGGTTATTGTACTGTTCTGCTACTCTCTTTTGGTTTGTTTACTAAATATTGTCTCTTGTACTTTCATTACGACTTTTTTAGTCTGTTTTTTTCTTGAGCTGAGGGTCTACCGAAAACAACCTCTCTACCTGATCACCTCTGAGGTAGAGGTAAGGTCTGCGTACACTCAATTATTGTGGTTGTTGCTCCATCCTTAGCATGTTGCCAATAGTTGATTCCTGTTATCTCTATTTTATAGTTTTCGGACTAAATCCTGTTTCTGTTTTTGTAACATGAAAGATTTCAATTGGTGCTAAAGATACTGATGTGGTGCAATGGCAAGGAGACTTACTTGCAATAGGCGCGACGGAGAATGACTTGGCTAGAGATGAGAATTCTAAGTTCAAGAATCCACTATTGCAACAGCTCGATTCCAAATTGAATGGTTTATTGTCTGCAGCTTCATCTGAGGAGGATTTTAGTGGAAAATCTGGACAATCCATAAATCTCAGGCTTCCTGGTGGAAGGATTACTCTAGTTGGACTTGGCTCATCAGCATCATCACCTACTTCTTATCACAGTTTAGGAGAGGCTGCTGCTGCTGCTGCCAAGTCTGCTCAGGCTCGTAATATTGCCGTTTCACTTGCTTCCACGGATGGACTCTCTGCAGAATCGAAGATTAACTCTGCATCTGCCATAGCAACTGGTATATATATATCCATTTTCTTGGTGAACCATATTGAGAAACAAAACTTGATTAAATTTCTTGAATGCTATAGGAGTTATGCTGGGGATATTCGAAGATAATAGGTTTAGGTCCGAGTCAAAGACACCAGCTTTGGAATCTTTGGATATTCTTGGACTGGGAACTGGACCTGAAATAGAGAGCAAAATCAAGTATGCAGAACATGTATGCGCAGGTGTTATACTCGGTAGAGAGCTCGTTAATGCACCAGCCAATATAGTTACGCCTGGTTAGTGATCGTCTTTCAATCATATCATATATTACTAAAAGTGAGAATTAACATATCGACTTTGTGCTGCAGGGGTACTTGCTGAAGAGGCTAAAAATATTGCGTCCACTTACAGCGATGTCATTACTGTAAACATCTTGGATGCTGAGCAGTGCAAAGAATTGAAAATGGGAGCCTATTTATCTGTTGCTGCAGCAGCTACTGAAAATCCTCCTTATTTCATCCATTTATGTTTTAAAACTCTTACTAAGGAACGCAAAAGGAAGATAGCCTTGGTTGGAAAGGGATTAACTTTTGACAGGTAAATGGATTTCTATCTTCTATTATTCTTACGTTATGATTTGTTGAACGTTTGTTTTCGTGTTCCCCAGTGGTGGCTACAACCTAAAGACCGGAGCTGGTTCGAAGATTGAGCTAATGAAGTATGACATGGGAGGGGCTGCGGCTGTTTTAGGTGCAGCAAAAGCTCTTGGTGAAATTAGGCCTTTTGGAGTAGAGGTGAGTCCTTCCTTTATCATCCATCATTCGAGAATGTATTTACTCGGAAGTGCATGTATTCAATTATCATGTATGTTACGTTGTTACATTGCAGGTGCATTTCATTGTTGCAGCTTGTGAAAATATGATCAGTGGAGCAGGCATGAGGCCTGGAGACATTGTCACAGCTTCAAATGGTAAGACAATTGAGGTTAACAATACTGATGCTGAGGGTAGGCTCACACTTGCTGATGCTTTGATATATGCATGTAACCAAGGTGTTGAGAAGGTATTAATTAAACATTGTTATTATGCATCGTGCATCGATCACTTTAATGTGTACATTTCCCTCATCGTGTACTTACTTCTACATGTTTGATCGAATATATGCAGATAATTGATCTGGCAACATTAACTGGTGCTATTGTGACTGCTCTTGGACCTTCAGTTGCTGGTATATTTGTTTGTGACTCTATTCTTTGTTTGGTACACGTTGTATGTGTACTCTGCTTGAACTTCATTGGATATCTCGTATACGAATACAGGTGCTTTTACACCGAGTGATGGCTTAGCAAGGGAGGTGGTTGTAGCTGCTGAGGCAAGTGGTGAAAAGCTATGGAGGATGCCTATGGAGGAGAGTTACTGGGAGAGTATGAAATCAGGAGTGGCTGATATGATTAACACGGGACCTCGTGATGGTGGTGCCATAACTGGTGCTCTCTTCCTCAAACAAGTACTCATCTCATCACTCTACTACTGACATTTTGGTACATTCTACATATCTTTAGTTTGAGACGAGAAACATGACATTTGGTCTTTGTTTTTGCAGTTTGTTGACGAGAAGGTCCAATGGTTGCATCTCGATATAGCTGGCCCCGTCTGGAGCGATGAAAAGAAAAATGCCACGGGTTATGGTGTCTCAACTCTGGTGGAATGGGTGTTGAGGAATGCTTTGTAAAATTAGAGTTAGTCAAGATGTTGATGGCTAAACATATAAGGGAGTTCTTATCTCAAGGGACTGTTTGATGTTTGAGAAAATAAGTGCATCAAGTTGTATGAATAAAGGCAATAGTATAGGCTATCTTGTTTTCTTGATTAATAAAATGCCTAAATAAAGTTGCCACTTTACCTTTTGGAATGAAATATATTATTCCTATTTTATTTACGTATGTCTGGTAGAGATCATATTCACTCTGGTATGTAGTTGGTAAAACTTGAAGGTGATTTATTGTGTGATGATTTTATTGAACAAGATCGAAGTTATGGTATTTATTTCACTTTGAGATTGGATCACTTTACTAGGTGTTCTACGGAATATGCCCTACTTAGATTTCATATTAGAACTTTCATGTCATTTTGTCCTGAAAATATAAGGCATTACAAAGACGTGTTGTTTGAATTCTTAAAAATTATTGTCGTACTTTTGTTGACTTCTAAAACGACACTTTTTTCTTTTTAAAGGATTTGACACACATCTGTTGAGATTGTTATACAGTTCGATTGACATAAGAATAAAGATAGTAAAACCATGCAACCATGCATATGATCAGTGTTAATGAGTTTGATACGATGAAAGTCATTTTTCAAGGATAAGATTGGATCTCTTAGTCATTTCAAAATGATCAGTGTTTCTTCCTTTTTTTGGCTAATCTTTAATTTTAACTCTTCATGTGAGACGTTTGAAATCACAAGATTAAAAGACATTTTGATACATTTTACATATCTTTAGTTTAATACTACGAAATTTAAGTCTTTTTTACTTTTTAAAACTTCATATCAAGTCAAATCAGACAAATAAATTGAAACGAAAGAAATAGTAAATTATATGCCCTGTTTTCCACTTATCACAGGCAGCTACCCATAGTTACCTTTTAGGCGACATGATAAATGTAAATATTTATTTACACAATCAGTATCAGTAGTATCAGTGTATAGAAGTTAAAACTCTTACATAAATATGAAGCAATAAGACTAATAAACATGAATTATACATCAAGCTTTTTGCAAAGCTCAAAAGATCAACAAGTCTAAGCAAAAAAGCATGCAAAATTCACTCAGTATCTTCACTGAAATCAGGTTCTGGAGGCTTTTGCAGCTTCATAAGCTCCCTAGCAGACTTGAGATTTCGATTCTTGTGAACGCCTCGGAGAGCATTAGCTGCAAATCTCGATGCCAAGAACGTTGCCCCAATACTAAAAGAAGATCCACCCGAGTTACTACTGGCCCCGGCCAACGCTTCTGCTTCTTCATCTTCTTTTCTTTGAAGTTCCATAAGTTTCCTTTTCGTGAAACGCCTCCATGCTGCTTGGATGAAGCAAGCAGCCCAAGTTCTCCAGTGCTGTGAGTAGAAACGGAACGTGTGCTGTACCTGTCTACTGTGGAGCTTTCTGAACTGACTGGCGACGAATTTCAACTCATCTGCTATTAATGCAAAGGCCTCTACCTCTGTTAGAGCTTTCACGGTACGAGTAGAAGACGGGAGGTTAGAACCTGATTTTGGGTCTAGTGCCCAAGTAAGAAGTTCTTCTCCACAGAAGTCAGATTCCTTTAACAAACTGCGGTTGAAGAAACCGCTTCTCCCACCATCAGTTGTCACACTCTCAAGGCGGCCTCGTATCACAAAGAGCATTTCATCCACTGGATCTCCCTCTCGAACAAGGTAAGTGTTTTCAATGTACAAACAGGGTTTTAGATGCTCACAAATTGCATCAAGCAATCTCTCCTCCATATTTGCAAATAGAGGCACCTGAAAATCAACAATGGAATATAAGTAAAGTAACACTAGCAAAAGACAATAACGTAAAGCTTAGCAGCCGTAGAATCGTTTGTCCTAGTCATAAAATGAATGCTCGGTCGTTCACTCTAGAAGCATGCTTTAGAGCTTCAATTGTGGAGCAAACATTTTCATCACCTCCGTTATACCATCGGATTGTAGCAAGAAACTAGGAAAACATGAAATAAAAGAAAGAACACTACTAAGACCAGATTATTAGTTGCTATATTTTCTTCACTTTCGTTTTCCCTTTTCATAGCTATTTTGATTTGCTGCACTTGAACCGAGGGTCTTTCGCAAACACTCTACCTCCACGAGGTAGGAGTAAGGTGTGCGTACACTTTAACCTACCCAGACCCCACTTGTGAAATTTCACTAGGTATGTTGTTGTATAATCAATTTTCTATGAGAGCAGAGCTGAGGCAAGTGCTATTTCTAAAGCAAGGATGTATTTAATCATCATGATTCAGCCTCTCTATTATTGAAGAACGACAGTACCATGACTACTATGATACCTATGTTGCTCGGACTCTTCATAAATATCACCATATGTGTGTTGGGTCCTCCAAGAGCTATGGATTTTTGGAGGACCTTACACTAGTGCAGCAACATTTTTGGAGGGTCTAGGCAACAGAGTATTAGACAAGTTGATTCAAGGTGGGAGAAACAGATATTATCGAAAAAGCAGGAAAAAAATAATTCAGTTACCCTCTTCACTAGAGCCAGACAAAGATGACGTTTGATATCCCTCCTGAGATCCTTGGGCAAATTCTGAACTATATTTTCTTCATCCACTCCACGTGTTTCTTGCCACTTGTACTGATCATAGCCCCTTACCCGTTCTCGTAGTTCTTGTGGAAGCAATCGGTGATGCATCCATTGTTCCGAGTCACGCCTTCTAACTCTCATCTCTTCAAGTCGAATAGTAAGAGACTGAAGGTATGTCTGTGATAGCAAAATACCAAACTCTTGAGTACAAATTTCCCATGGAGATAAATGCATTATCAGAAACACTTCAAAGAAATTGAACGTCATAAAATGAACTTCTTGTTGAATAGCAGTTTTGATTTTGACGGTGTATGTAATTTTCATGTGAGTTAGTTGATCAAACAAAAGGAGTACATTACTCAGATGCCATAGTGCGAGTAATCCGAAAATTCTGTCCCTTGGCAACTTGTTCAAAATTTCTTTTCATGAGAGTCTTCCTTAATTTAAAAACTTTCTTTTTAGTATCATTTTGGAAGAAATGAGAGATGGGAGCCAAAAGAAAAATAAACAACACTACAACAGCAACGGGTCTCGTATTTTAAAATAGGCATAATACATATATTGGACCTTAAACTTGGCTTCAAATTTTAACTTTGACCTCCAACTTTCATAGTGCACAAACAAGCACTTTAACTATCCAACCTTTTAATAAATAAACACGCGATTTTTGGAGCCAAGAGCGTGAAATGCAAACGCTGCCACGTGTATTAGTGAGCCACTCAATGGCTGCCAACTAATTAAACACTTTACACGTGCATTTTTGAACTAAAAAAAAAAAATTAATTAAGGGTAGAGTTGTCATTTCAGCAATTTTTTTTACTGTTGTAGGCCTCAAAAATCACTCCTAACTCGCGCAAAAAACGTGCACATCACGCGTTTTGCCAGGTAAGACACGCATGTTTATTTATTAAAAGGTTGGATAGTTAAAGTGTCTGTTTGTGCACTATGAAAGTTGGAGGTCAAAGTTAAAATTTGAAGCCAAGTTTAAGGTCCAATATATGTATTATCCCTTAAAAATATCATGTCAAGGNGTTAGTTGATCAAACAAAAGGAGTACATTACTCAGATGCCATAGTGCGAGTAATCCGAAAATTCTGTCCCTTGGCAACTTGTTCAAAATTTCTTTTCATGAGAGTCTTCCTTAATTTAAAAACTTTCTTTTTAGCATCATTTTGGAAGAAATGAGAGATGGGAGCCAAAAGAAAAATAAACAACAATACAACAGCAACGGGTCTCGTATTTAAAAATATCATGTCAAGGAGGTATCCAACAAAGCTTCATATCTATGTGGTACTCTACAACGGCATAGCTTAAGATCCTAAACCTCTATTGAAATTACTATTAGTATAAGAATTGCTATCGTTTGACATTTTCCGCAATCTAAAAAATTATGAATAAGCCCTCTGTATGTCTCATGACTACTGCGAACTCTTAACTGTTGCCGAGAGAGAAGCACTTTATTTGAAACTACATAAGAGAGATGATATCACCATTTTGCAAGAACTTTTCACTTAAAACAAAGTGGAATTATCTAATGGCATAATACATAAACAAACCCTAAAACTTGGCCTCATCTAGCAAGTAAGAACTCTAACTTTGAGAGTGCACATCTACACACCTCAACTTGGTTTCAACTGGCAATTGAACATCCCAATTGGTCCCCCTCTGTGTCTCTTGACACCCGATGCTGATGTGGCATATAAATTTTGGAGGTGTATAGATGATCATTTTGTAAGTTAAGAGTGCTCAACTAACACAGTGGAGATGAGCTGAGGAGCTGAGGTGTCTAGATGTGCATACTCAAAGTAGAGTGTTTACTTGCCAACTAAGGCCAAGTTTGAGTGTCTCCTTACCCAATTCTTCCGAAAGAGATGCACTAAGTGCATTTTTTTTAATTGGTTGCACTAAGTGTCTTATCTTAACAGTAAAATGTCTTAAAGAACTTAGTTTTCATCAAGCACGAGTATCATAACAGTAAGCTCCTACGGGCAATTGATTTTTCTGAAGTTTCCACACAATATTCTGTTAATAACAAAATGACAAGAAATCTCTATAAGACTACATTACTATAACATTCGATCATTACCTGCATGTTACCAATCAACAGTGCAAAGAGAATGAGTCCGAGTATCGCTAGTGCAATAGAGAATAAAGACTCCCCGGGATATGTGCTAGTTTGAAGTCCCTGTCCAAGGGTACTACACAAGCAAAACAAGAAAATAGAAATGCCATCAGTACAAGTTTACCAAAGGTTTATTACCAATTACTGTACCTTAGCATATGATAAGCAAAATAACGTAAATATACATTTAATTAGTTTTCAGAACTCCAGCTTAGACACCTCTTCTTTTCCTCTTCAGTCCTCTGGGTAGAGAACAAAAATTAAAGAAAATCTTACCGATAATATTGGTCTAACCCAATAGTGAATAGACAATATGAACCAAAAGAAGCATATCATACTAGAATATATTCAATTAGTGTTCACATTTAATTATAGGCTGTCATGATTCAGTAACAGGAAAACACTACCCCCTCCGTCAAACTAATTAGTTGATAGACAATATGAACCGAAAAAGCCATTGGAATAATAATCATTTAACTACGATGATAGCACATGATTAGCAGGAAATTCCTGTTCTCCTCATATTCAACAGGAAAAAGTATGTCACACTGGAACTCCAGAACAATTGAATTAGGAACTTGACTTTTTTTTAATAACAGATAAATCTCTGCAGGCCATTGGTGCACAGTTTGAAACTCGGTAGGATTTGAACCTATAACGTGCACCTAATTTACACATCACAAGTTGCGCTCTTACCAGTTACAACTAGACCAAAGTCCTAAGGGCACTTGTCTTATAACTCCCACAAAACCTTATAGTCTTACCACCCAATAATCTTGTTACCTTAACACAAAAAATAAAGTCCTGTTCACGTTGAATTATAGGCTATCAGGTAGGGACAGAACCTAAGTGAGCGCCAACAAGCAACAGCAACAACATATCCAGTGTAATCCTACGAGTGGGAATAGAGGAGGGTAGAGTGTGTGCATACATTACCTCTACCTTGGGACGTAGAGAGGTTGTTTCTGATAGACCTTCGGCTCAAGGAAAAGCAATTCAATACAGTTCGAAAAGAAAAGGCGGTTGTGGAAAAGCCATGGCAAAATACTATAGAGAGCATGACAAAGTGCCAGAAGGAAATAGTCATAATATGCAAAACCTAGTGCATGGAGACTTTTCATACAACTTTCAAGTAATGTTTAATCAACATATAGTTAAGCAAATGGTAAACTACAATGAAGTAATTAGGCATAAATGTACACTTCAAACAACAAAAGGATTAAGTAGTAATGTGATGGAAAATTTTAATGCTTTGTTTTTCATTCCTTAGGCATAATCCCTGAAAGATACGAGAGACTAAAGCAAATGAGATCAGAAGAATGTTAGCTAAGGATAAGAGTAAAGCCACCTTAAATTCTGGAGTCCCCACCACAAACAGTAGCAATATTTAGTCACAAACTTCATCGAGAAAACTATGCCTGATGACAAAGCTTGCCCGAAAATTCCAAAATCAAATGGTGGATTTTCACTGCTCCGAGGGCATGCTCCATTTAAAACCGATTCACTGATATTGCTCCAAGCATTATACCCTGTCATGTCTTGATTGCCGCAGTACAAGAAATCAGTTTGGCATGTTGTGTTATGACTACAAGCTCTTTCCCAGCATGTATCATAGCGTTCCACAGAAAGCAAATACCAAAAGGAGCCAACTATCTGAAAAGAACCAACGAGAATGGAAGTAAGGAACAATCAGAAATTCCACCTCAAGATAACCTTTGCGATGCTCTTGTAAAGATGAGCAATCCGAAATTTCAAAGAAAAACCATATAATTTGCATATGCTTTGCAGAACAAGTGAACATTTTCTAGTTGGAAAATGAAACAGCAAATTTTGTATACATGCAATTGAACCAGAAAACGGAGAGCATGCAGCATTTCTTTTAAACCAATACAACAGATATAGTTGTTGAAAAGTTCTCCACCTATTTTCAAATAATCGATTCAGTTACAAATTAATTTTACTTTACGGATGTGATTTTAGCTCCATCTAAGACAAGAAGATGCTATTAACAGAGATTGCATATTAATAAAGATTTGCCCTCATAATGATCTGCAAAATGACAGAATACACCAGGAAACTAGAACTTCCACCTCCGCAGAGAAGACAATTTTACACAAAAGAAAAAAAAAAGGTACATTTCAAAACAATGCAATGGACAGTTATCTTAGCAGAACAGATAGCAAACATTTCGGCAACTTAATAAGTAGCTTACGTGACTAGCAAGCATGTACAACAGTAAATAGGATACAGCACCAGCCCATGCAGTTTCAGCAAAGACACCAGTAGTTCTTTTCAATTCTGACGTTAAGGGTATAACTCGGACAAATCTGGGGATATACTGGAGCAAAATGATATAGAGCAAAGCTTGTTTGGTAGCCAGTACATCAGAACCTGTCGATCTCTGCAGGAATCTCCCAGCTACAATCTGTATAGATCCATAAAAGGAAAAGCAAAGTGAATGACGATAGGCCATTCATCAAAAGAGCTGTATGGGCTGATTCATAAACAAATAATTTAATAAAAAGACAAAGCATATCAAAACATTCATCAACAGTATCCTAACACAGAAAGGAAGAGAATCAGGATGAGAAGTCCCACTCAATCACATTTAGAACAGTAAGAAGAAAGAACCTTGAAAAGCGAAAGCATGATATAACAAGAAGGAGACAATCATTTTAAAACAACATACTCCTTTTGTCCCAATTTATGTGGCACACTTTCCTTTTTAGTCCGTCCCAAGAAGATTGTTACCTTTCTATAATTAGAAAGAATAACTTTAAAATTCTCCTTTTACCCTTAATAAAATACTCATTTATAGTAAATTATAGATAGACATTGGCTAAGGTTTGTTTTGGATCACAAATTTCAAAGGTCTACCTTTCTTTCTTAAACTTTGTGTCAAGTCAAACGGTGCCACACAAATTAGGATGGAGGGAGTATAAGGTCAGTGACTATAAGAGCCATGGTAGTTTACTATAGGAAATAAAGTTTCAATTTAAAGAGACATCAAAAAATATAAAGCATTTCTTTAAACCTGAGGCAAGGGAACCACAGCAAGAAGATCGATGATAAAATAGGATCGCAAGTATCGTTTAGCAATCTGTCCAGGATCTATCACAAGTTCACCCCTTCCAAAAACTCGAGATGATGGTGCAATATAAGCTGTACGAAACTGAAGTGCCATGTGAATAAGATAGAAAGCATCAACAACGGTACGAAGCGTTGTGGCTATCACAGCTAGCTTTCGATCAATCTGAAGGCAATTTGACTTGTCATCAAAAACTGGAAGGTAGAAAAACAAAGGATCCACAGACACGGCCAGAATGCATGATATAACAAACAGCTTATTCCACAAGAGAAGGAATTTATCTTGAGGATCAAAAATCTTCTTCTCTGAAACTTTCAGATCTTCAGGAAATACTGCCTTAGCGACACCAAATCCTAGTGATCGACCAATCGACTTCAGTCCTTCAGATCCTTTTCTCATTCCTCTCTTAAAAGACCTTGACGGGCTGCTAGTTGCATGGCCAGAATGTCTTAAAGCTTCCATGATGAAGCCACATTTATTTGCTGCTACGGTGTCGACGCTGAGGTTAGTCCGCAATCAAAGTCATTCAACCTAAAAAATGTGAAGAAGCATTATAAGGTAGGGATACTCAAGGAGAAATAATCAATGACTCAACAAATGACCATAAATACATTGTTCATGTCAAGCCGCCCTGTTCATCAGCCATAAATTGCTTAAATGCTAAACAGTAACATCTTAGGTGTTATCTTTAATTAATAGAAAAATGTATATTCCAACCAAAAGAGTGTCAAAAACAATCTTCAAATACAGCGAGGGTAAGATTGTATCTGCAAAAAACCTAGAATGCAGTGATTTATAACAAAATTTTCAACAGTTCACCATATAACACATTGTATTTAGCCCACAGCTCCAACTGCCATCTTTCACATTAAGAACATGTAACCCCAAAATATATGCATAAAGAAGTGGACTGAAATAAAAGCTTAATAACCTTAACAACAGATTTTTTAGTACCTTACAAACTTTTTTTGGCTGCCCATCCAGATCTTGGGACTTGGAACCATAATCAAACATTTTGTACAATCAAACACATATATAATAACTGCAATAAAGCAAAAAATTCTAAGTTCAGGATTTAAGTTCAATCTAACTTTTGGCAATGAAAGACTAAAACATTGAGATCAATTCTGCCTGCATAGAGCAAGAGCCTTGCCATTTTACATCATTCTCTACTCGCATTAAAGCCATCAGGAGTCCATGTCAGCAAGCTTTATTTTCCAAAATGGAACCACGAAAAGAGAATCATATATTGAGCTAGTTCAACAACAATTTCTAACATGAAAGAAAAAGGAAAAAATAAGTTCAGAAAAATGAAGAAGGCAACTGGAATAAATTGAATTTAAGATGTTGCAGATCCTGCTTGTTCAATCAAGTTCTTTAAAAATGACAAAGATGCTAAAAATATTCTAATTAGTCACTCATTCACAAGATCAGTAATAACCAATGCTCGAGTTACAAAACGGACGACCTTTCTGTAAAGCTTTACTGCGACATATCTACCTAGCAGATCCATCCTTCCTTCTCCTATCTTTTTCCCTTTTTTTTTATAACCGTGGTGTCCGGGCCAGCTTGTGCGCACCTTGACTAATTCCACGAGTACCTGCCACCTCCCATCAGCAATAGGTAGCAGGTACCTCCATCTACCAAGGCTAGATCAGATGGGAAGAAACCACCTAGTGTTTTTGTCTTAGTTGGAATTTGAACTTGAGACCTTATGTTGCTCAACCCAATCTTTCTTCCCTTTATTTAACTGGGAAAGCAAGGGGGAGGGGGAGGGAAAAAGCACAGTTATTGCTAAATCTCTTCACTTATTGTCTCATTTCCCTGAAGCCCGTCCTCTCTTGTGGCCGAGTTAGAGCGAGGAGGGAAATATAGAAGATACTATTCCCCAATCTTTCCAAGATGTCTTACTAGGTATATTTCTGCAGTAGATGCAGAAGCTACGTGAGACGAATCCCTTAAGCTAGCTGATACACAAGAACTTCACTCCTACTCTAATGGAGGATAGTTTGGAAGTTGTGAGCTAAACGTTTTTAGCCTAGGTTTTGCACAAGTCCTATACAGTTAAGCTTTTTGCCCTCGAGGATTTAGCCTTGTGCCTTGGCTAGTTTTAGCAATTATGTGAACCTGAATTCTACATAGTCAGAGCATCATTGAAAGAAATGTTACCTATTTCTAACAGGTACAAATACATTAATCTGATTCAAAAATATTATTAAATTTATCGAACGGAACATTTTTTTGTCTTCACCCAAAACTAGGTGCTTTGATCTTCCCTATTGTGTGTGACTCGTTGTCTCCTATCACATAATCAGATAATTATGTAGCTATGACAGTTTTCTTACCACATAATTGAATTTCAGAAAATGGATATATGTTAAGCTTGAGCCGCAAACTGAAACAAATACCACAAGAGAAACTTGCTTGTCTCGTACCTGTCACATTTTCCTCTCACCTAAAACCACTAAATCCACGACTTCTTAGCTGCAGTCAAGCTCCTAAGCATTACATTATTGTTACAGCAACCGATGTTAGCTGACTCGAGAAGTTCACAAATTAAGTGCAAAGAGGTCATATCCGTTCCATTGGAACTCTAATATCCAAAGCTTCAGACATTAGATAGAAAACTTACTATCTCAAAACCGTAAGGTTAGTGTCTTTTTTAAATATCATCATATCAGTAGACATATAAAATGAATCTTGGTATCAGCCTTTATTTAAAATCTCAAAAGTATTGCTCAGACACACAATCTCCGGAACAAGAAAAGAGGAACCTCTCACTAATCCAATAACATGTTCAAGGACATCTTTTTCAAAAAAAATAAAATATTTGCATTTAACCAGGCAATAGGACATTTCATGATTAAACTGCTAGCCCACCCCTCAACACACACACAACTTAACTTCCTCTCCCTCTCCCTCTTTTTTCTCAAAATGCTCCAAATTGAAAACCTTCCAAATCCTAGTTCCATTTTTATGGATGATACATTTTTAGTGGCTTCTGCAAAATATTGACATGTAAGTGAACTGATAATCAGAAAAAAAAAAAAAAACATTAGTACATAGTATTTAAGCTCCAAAATCATCCTACCTTTAAAAGACTTGATCTTTTTTCATTTCCACCCCAGAAGGCACATGCCCCACAAAATTTAACCAAATAAAGATTGACTCTTTATTGAACACTTCAGCCGTAAACTTGTATATAAACGTGCACTAGCAATTCATACAACAAAAACAGATGATAGCATAACCAGCAAATTAATCAACACTCATTTAAATTTGTATATAAGCAATTCAGACAACAAAAACAGATGATAGCATAACAAGCAAACTAATCAAGACTCATTTACCTAGTCAAAACAAGTCAAAAAAGATAGAAAAACAAAGCAATAATCTCTGTAAATTTGTATTAAAGCAAAAAAGGGGCAAACCCCATAGATGTTAACCAATAAAGATTGAATCTTTATTGACCCCTTCAGCTGTAAATTTGAATACAATCAATTCAGACAACAAAAAACAGACAATAGCATAACCAGCAAACTAATCAAGACTCATTTAACTAGTAAAACAAAAATAGAAAAAAACAAAGCAATAATCTCTGTAAATTTGTATATAAGCAAAAAAGAGACCAACCCGATAGATGTTAACCAATAAAGATTGAATCTTTATTGACCCCTTCAGCTTTAAATTTGTATATAAGCACTTTTAGACAACAAAAACAAATGATAGCATAGCAAGCAAACTAATCAAGACTCAAATTAAATGAAAAAATGAAAACAGAAAACTTAATTATATTGCTAATTTAATGAAAATCTTTACAAAAGTATAGATAAAAAGAAGAATGGATCAAGAAAAGGGGACTTACAATTAAAGTCTTTGAGGTTAATCCATGAACTTTGGTGCAAAAGAACAGACAAGAGGGGAAGAAGAAAGTTTTGTGGGGGGTGGGGGATGGGGGGAAGGGGTGTGAAAGCAAAGATAAAGTCAAAAAAAATAATCTGAGCATATAAATATCAAATGGATGGCACAAAAATCAGAAGTCAAAAGTGAGGAACAGAGTAGCAGAAGTTAGAAATAAAATAGACCAAGTTGAGACATGAATACAGTTACCAACCACCCCATCCCCCACCATAAAGACCCCACTTTTCCTCAAGATTTTTTCTTTTTACTTTTCACTTTTTATTCTTTCGAGGGATAATGGCTCAAATATATCATCGAAATTTTAATAAAAGATTAATTTATGTCATTTGTTAAAAAGTATGGTTCATCCTCATTTTTGTTTGAGAAAAGTCTCATTCATGACATTGTTTATTAACTGAAAATAGTTTCAATTTTGCAAAATTATTTTTTTACACGTGATCAATTTTGATTCGGCTTCATCATTAGTTAAATCATTTTTAAAAAGAAGAAAAGATTCAAATACGTCATCGAACTTTGAGAGACTCATATATGTCATCCGTTAAAAGTTTGACTCATCTGACATATTTGAGTCTTTTCCGTTCTTTCAATAACATTTTTTTTTATTTAACTTTCTGATTTTACTTTTAATAATATACTATTGTTGGTACAAAATTTAAAGAAAAAAAAAGTTGTAATATATTTAACACTATACAAATTCCAACAGTACTTTGCTATGAGCCGGAAGCTGATTTTTTTTTTTAAAATGTGCCTAATTGAATACTCTTGTGTATATTTCATCAGATTCATTTTAGTTGACATGGTTACAAAAAAATAACTTATTTAAAAATACTTTATCCTTTTAAAAAATTAAGATATAATCAATGAGTTTTTCACCTTTATTTTTATTTTAATAAATATGAAAAGAGATTAATGCAATTTAATATAGTAGTATTAATTGAGATAAAAAAATAAATAAAAGCACATAAAAAGCATTTAAATATTATAAATTTTTTGTGTAAATTAAATATCAAGTAAAATGGATTGAAGAGAGTAAATATAAAGTGGAGAGTATTCAATTATTATTAGTATACATGGATGAATTCTGTGAATATTAAATACCTGCATACTACTTAATAAAAGTTAATACACATTTTATAATATTCTTTTTTAAATGGTTAATTTATTAGAGCAATATGAATAGATTTTGGTAGAGTCTGATCTGGCTTATATCCAATTTTCATATACTTCTTGTGATTCAACTAATTGAACTTAAAGATTTCTCACTTGATTTAGAGGAAGATATGAGAAATATAATGCAACATAGTAAAACACAAAAAATAATGAATAGTAAGAAAAAAAAAACATGTGTGTTTATCTGCTCAATTTTATATATTATGCCTTAAAAGAACAACAAAACTTACCAATATAATAATGATCTGCTGAGAAGTCCCACATTGGGAGGTAAAATGCTTCATAATAAAGGCGATTTCATATTTAGAGAGACTCAGATTTGAGACCTCTGATTAAGGATGAAGAAGTACTTTCCACTCCACCTAAATCCTTGTTTTATACACATTGTTTTTATAACTAGATTACACGATAAACTATTCATAAAAAATGTATTTATAAATATGATTGTATAAATATATTTTTCATTTTCACTTACCCAAAAAANGGGGGGGGGGGGGGGGGCAGGGGGGAGTGGAAGCAAGATTACACAAATATCTCCAATAACATGTCAAAGGTAACCACAAAAAAATTAATTCTAATAAAAAATAAATAAGCAAAGACCAACAAAATGTTCATAAATAAATCATGCACTACATCATTGTTAATTAAATAAAAAACACTAAAATTTAAAACTTAGACAGAATTAACTAATCTATGCTAGAACAATAAAACTTGCCAACATAACAATAAACCCTCCAATAATCCCAACTTTCATGCCACTACTTCCACTCTCTGGAGCCGGAGCCGGAGCTGGAGCCAGTGTCGGAGCCAGAAATTCCACTCGAGTTGATGAACTATGTTTAGGTGACAAAACTCTCACATTAAGTTTTTGGCCCTTTTCACATTGGCCATTTGCTCCACTTATGAAGAAAAATGGGCCTGATTTGTCAAGCAAAATCTTGGTTACTCCATCTTGATATGATTTAATGGGCTGGGCCTTGTTGCAATTGTTGTAATCTTCTTCATTTACTTGTAATACTGAATCTGACTTTGGATCATAATTCAAAACTGTAAAAAAATATTATAATATATAAGTAGAAGGGTAAATAGAGAAATTAACTTCTTATATATATAGGGTGAAACAGTAAAGTTGTCTTCGTGTGTGTTCGAGTCGTGAAATCAGTTAGTAATGTCTGCATAATCAGGATATCACACATTGCTTAATCAAAGAGAGATACGAACAACAAAAAGAAATATAACCCTTTTTCCTTTTTTACGAATGGAACAAAAAAAAGATACAATCAAGCCGATTAACAAAATCTCTAACGTGAGAAGCAGATGATTAATGGTTTGTTTCTAGAAGAAATCAAAGAATTTTTTGAGAATCTTACAAGATTTTTTCATGAACGAAAAAAAGATGATTGTTCTTCCTTTTTTTCAAATGGAATAAAAAAGATACAATCAAGCCGATTAACAAAATGTCAAACGTGAGAAACAAATAATTTCTAGAAGAAATCAAAGAATTTCTTGGGAATCTTACAAGACCTTACCGTTAAAAATAAATTATCTATGTTTCACTTATTTTAAGCTTGGACCCTTCTCAAATATATATATATAAATATATATAAACATAAACTTGCTAGCATGAAATGAACATATATAACATAAATCGTCAAAAAATCATGTTAGCTATGAGTTATTCATAAAATGTTAACGTTAACTTGCTAAACAACAAAAATCCATCAAACGAATCATAAAATTTTTTGTTAGCTACGAACTATTTAACGACAGATTAACATAAAATAAAAATTGTTACCAATATAATCTCCAATTCGAAAACGAGTTTTCTCAGCCCACTTATTAAATTCATCAGGTGAAGAAGGAATTTTCCAAGAATTTTCTTTTCCATCTACAATAAACTCTCTTGCTTCACTAAAACATTTTGTGAAAAAACTAAAAATCACAAAATAAGCTAAAAGAGAATAATTATAATTTTTCATTTTTTTTCCCCTCAAGAAAAAATGCCAACTTTTTTTTTCTTTCTAAAATACAAAGTTATCAAAGTGATGAATAGAAATAGCAAAGAAGGAAATATATGTTTATATAAAAAAAGTTAATGTGAGAAACGTAGGGGTTTTTGGCATTTTTTTCTAACTATAATATATAAGTTTTTGGTTTTGTTGAGGAGTCTAGGTTTGGGATGAGGTTTGGAGTGATTGAAGCTATGTGGGGATGACAGGTGGGAATTATGATAATCCAAAAAAATAGGGTTGGGAAGTTTGAATTATGATTATTTAAGTGGATTTTATTTGTCATTTATATCCCATATAATAAATAGCATAATGAGCCGTTTCATTTTATGAGTAAGTAAATTTTCAAAAAGTACAATTTTAAAAAAATATATCCCACTATGTTTCTATGTAAATTTGGACTAGTCGAGCTTCAAAATAATATCTAGCATTGTATAACAACAACAAAATTTGATTCACGCGTTTTATTGATTTCCTTGTATTTATATCCCTGATTACTCGAGTCACAATTAAGAAATAAAAACATAAAAAGAATAAAAGGAAAAAATTAAAAACAAAAAGAATTCCGTTGCCGGGACTTGAACCCGGGTCTCTCGGGTGAGAGCCGAGTATCCTAACCAACTAGACTACAACGGATCTTGTTATATAACATTCAGTTATATTGTTTTAGTAGTTATTTTACGATACGATATTCTTACGATCAAGGGAGTTAAAGTTGAGGTCTCGAGTTTGATTCTTGGGGAAAAAAAAAAACTCTAATAGAAAGTGTTTTTTCTTTTAATGTTTCATACACAACACGAATGTAAATTAATCAGGATAGTACATATTCATAATCAACAATTATATATTCCTGGTTTGACATTCACCACTTATATGAATTGTGTTTGGTTATTATATATCCCTTCCCTTTATATTTACTCCATTAATGGATAGCAAGGGGAAGAAACATTTAAAGGGTTCAAAATTCAATCCAACTACCTAATTGTGACCATTTTGGGTTCTTTTTCTTGCCTTTATTTAGGCATTTCATATGTTTTCGATTTCAATAAACATGGTAAATGTACACTAGTATGAAATATAGGTAGTACATCGCGAGATGAGCATACAAATTGCCTTCAAAGGATATGGTGGGATAGTAAATACTCATCCATCTTTAACCAGACTTCCCGGTGCATCCAAATTACTCGAGACCCAAAGCAAATATCAAACACCGGATCCATTTGGTTGGGGGGGGGGGGGTTGAGTAGTTAGTAAACTAATATACACCATTAAGTCAAATGATTCACCTTCAAAATCAAAATAGTGAGAAATCACAGATGAGAGAATACAAAGTTACAAACAGAACTGAAGCAGCAACATACAAAGTGTTCAACACTTCTTAAACAGACATTAAAAGCCAAGCTAAAATGTAGAGACAGATTGTGTGTTCTCATTTGAGGAGTGTCTTCACTATGGACTTGACATTCAGCTTCTTCAAGTCTGTGTAGGACTGACCACATCCCACAAACATGACCGGGGCTCCGGATATGTAAACCATGGACAACGCTGCTCCCACCTGCGCCAAATGTTGACTATAAGAATACAACAACACTAACTGCTATGCCTTAGTCTCAAACTCAAGTGGGAATCGGCAATATGAATCTTGTCGCTCCATTTAAGCTTGTCTCAAGCAATATCATACAGAAATAAGGTAGATATAAAAATGTACTAAGAATCCTCTCTATTTTCTACCGGTATATATCTGACATGAGTAGAAATCATAGGACCTAAAGTAAACATACTAACGTGACTGAAATATATTTTGATATTTAAATAATCACATAAGTAGGGAGACTATTAACTCGGTAAAGTAACATAGGAGGCATCAAACTTGCTAATGCGAAAAGACCATGACTGTGTACCTTATCATCAATGGTGTCAAACTTGGTAAGGAGAATTCCATCAATCAATCTTGGATTTGGTGAGGGTGAAAGGTCACCTAGTTTCTGCAGATATAAGAGAATGTGTCAAATGATGGAACAAACGTTAAAAGTATGGGAAAGTTATCATCACCATTATAGGCAAACCTGGTTGAACTTTGATAACTGATCAACAGCATCATTTCCGACAAGTGCCTCACCAACAAAAAGGATCAGATCTGGACTGTTCACATATATAAGCTTCGAAAGTGCTCGCATCAGTGGTTCATTATCCTGTGGAATATGACAGTTGTGCATAAATTTTAAGGAAGTGAAAGATAAAACAAGAAACAAGAGTAGCTCAGCTTGCAAGGGTGGATGTTGAAACTAGCAATAGAAACCCCTACTAGTATCCAAGACAATATTCTACTATTGTTCTGTGTATAGTGCTCCTACAGGGACTTCCTAAAACTGCTAAGAAATTCAATCATACCTGCATTCGACCAGCTGTATCAACAAGAACGACATCTGAACCATTTCGATTAGCCTCCTGGATTGCTTCCTTGGCAACAATAGCAGGATCCTTCTCATAGCCCTTCTCAAATATGGGGACCTGATAAGACAATCCAATGTCAGAAACTAACTTGTGCAATCTCTCCCCCTCAGCGAAGACCAAAAATTCCAACAAGTACAAAATTTCCAATCATGGCATACCTGAAGTCTCCGAGCATGAGTACGGAGCTGCTCTACAGCTCCGGATCGAAATGTGTCGCACGCAGCCATCATAACATTGACCTTGTGCTGCTGAAGCCAATAAGCAACCTGCAGCAGAACGACATGTAAAGAACCCCATCAGAAGATATACAAGGCCCTTGAAGTAAAAGAAAAAAGAGCAATCTTAGTTTACCTTAGCAAGATTGGTTGACTTTCCAACCCCATTTACTCCTACGAAAACCACAACATATGGTTTCCCCTGTTCCTTTGCGGCATGAACATCCCTCAAGATATCAATGGAACGTTTAGGAGTTAAGATCCGAACAAGGGCCTCCTCCATTGCTGCCTGGTTTGATCAATTCAATTCCCCTATATTAGTATGTTCAGACTATACCAACAACAATGTACCCAGTATAGTTCCACAAGTGGGGTTTGGGGAAGGTAGGGTGTACGCAGACCTTACCCCTACCTTGGCAGGTAGAGAGATTGTTTATTACAGACCCTTGGCTCAAGAAATGTTCAGACTATACCAAAAAGTAAAAAAGATAGATGAAGAGATTTTTCAAGTTTTCGCATGCAATAATTCGACTTTGGAAACACCTTTCCATTTTAACTCTTCCTTTTATCCTTAAAACCTGGAAGATGTTGAGGGGTATGATTTCAAAGACCTTGGATTTGAACACTTCTTAAATGGCATTGTTCCTCCAAGTGCAAGTACTTTAAAGCAACAAAGTACTCTACTCTGTAAATGAATGAAGGTCTCAACTCTTACCTGAACTGTTGAAGAAATTCTTGTAAATGAGCCAAGCTTTTTACCCTCCAAACTTGCTGCCACTGATTCACAAAGCTTTTCAGCAATTTCTTCGGCCTGTAAGACATGTGTAACACTCATCAACCAATTATAGAATGAAAACGACTGATAGAAATATGGTCATCAATTGGGGGAAGGTTAAGGAGAACGAACGCGGGTAGTAAGAGTAAAGCAACTGTAAACTTACCACATTCTTGGTCATCAGCCTGTCCTTAAGAGCTTTTAAAGCTGGCTCTAAGGCAGCTTTGTCCAAATTTGCCTTTCCTGCGATACTGGAGACACAACAGCAACCCAGGTTATGCCCAGAATTTAACAGTTAGAAAGATCCATTATCTTGAAAGTAATTGTTTTTCCCATTTCTCTTGAATATTTATCAGTTTTCATATAACACTCCCAAACCAATTATACTTCTTTAGTGTCTGATAATCAAATTTGGCAAATTTCATGGTGATTAATAATGGAGGTGGGTGAAAATCTTTCTGATCTATATATACCCATTGATCCATTTTGTGAGGACTATATGATAGAAATATCAGCCATTTCGTTAACAAATTTTTATAAAAATGAACTCATTTCTTTTCTCGAATTAGGAGAATTACCTCTGGAACATGGATGAGAACCAACCTTTCTTCTTTGCCTCGACCTTGCTGTCTTTCCCTGGCTCCTCATCCTCCTCAGTCTCACTATCACTACTCACAATCTCCTCTTTGTCCATCATACTCTCACCTTGAACTGCTTCCACAACTGCTGTATTTCCATTTGCATTCTCACACATAGGATCCGTGAAATCCAATTTCGACTCCTTAGGTGAATCATCCCAGACTCTGTTCTTCTTTGCCTTTTTTGTAGGCTCTGCCTTGGAATCCTTTACAATGGTATCGGTTTTCTTTCCACCTTTAGCCCTAAGCTTCTGTAGCTTATTTACATCAAAAGCCCCAGAATCAGAGCTTCTATTCTCTTTACCGTTAGCCTGCACTACTCCATTTCCCTTACTACCTTTAGAACGCCCATTGCCATTTTCCATGGCACGACTATTTACTTTATCACCATCTCCACTGTCATTTCCTGATTCAGCACCACTCTTTTTTTGATTGCCTCCATCCATAATGCCCTTCTGCACTTGTCCTTGCTTCTTACCAAGATTATGGTTTACAGGCTTGCTCACCTGCTTCGATTTCTTCATTTCCTCAGCACGTGCCTCAGCCTCCTTCCTAAGCTGCTGAAATACATTGTCAAATTCATTGTAGACAGTTCTTTTTGGGTCATAAATCTCTGAGAATTCCTGCTTAACCATAGAAAGCAATTCATCCACATACAAAAGATGAAGAATTTTCTGATACACAGCAACAAACACGAGCCCCAGATCATTGTGAAACGTCCATTTAAGAGTGTATGCAGCTCCTGGTACATCATAGTTAAATGAAGCGGCACCTGAACGTTCCTCCAAAAGACATGAACGAATCAATGTGTCAATTGGAGAACCTCTAAGAGCATTTCCAAGCTCCTTACACGTCCAGAGGATCAAGCCCCCTCTAGTGAATATCAGTAACTGCTCTAACATCTCTGGTTCTAAATATATACCCCTGCAAACAAAAAAATGGAGGTTAATAAAATACTCACGTCTCAGCCAGCAAATTAAACCCCTTAAAATAAAACTTGCAGTATTGATCAAGGTTAGCTTCAAAAACTATCTAACTCAAGTTTACATAACATATTCAACAAATACCTTCTTACATAAATGAGGAAAGTGAAGCAATCAAGAACAGGAAAAAGCTTACCCTATATCAAACTCAAGGTACCGTAAGAGATTCAACAAATGGTACTTTCTTACATAAATGCACAAAGTGAAGCAATCAAGAACAGAAAAAAGCTTATCCCCTATCAAACTCAAGGTTCCGTAACAGATCCAACAAATGCATTTCTTACATAAATTAGAAAAGTGAAGCAACCAACAACGGAAAAAGGCTTATCCCCTATCAAACTCAAGGTTCGGCAACAGATTCAATAAATGACACTTTCTTACAAAAATGAGGAAAGTGAAGCATTCAAGAACGGAAAAAAACATATCCACCACCCCACACACGGGAAAAAAAAGAAGAAAACTTTCAGCAATTAAAGACAAAGAAAATAATTAAAATTGATACAACCATACAAATCCTCAGAGCAACAAACAAAAACCAACTACTCATTTGCACAATTCAAGCAATTAAACTACAATCCATCAACAAAAACTGCATCTTTCAGATATACTTCCTCAATTAAGTAAAGGAAAGAAAACCCAATACTCATTTTTCACAATTCAAGCAATCAAACAACAATCCACCAATAAAAACTCCTTTTTTTCTTCAATTTAACAAAAAGAAAGACAACCCAATATAGATCGAACCTCAAATACCCAAATCAAAGCACCCCTTTAAGAAATTCTACAAAACCCAATACTCATTTATAGAAAATAAACCAAGAATACAATCCTAATTTTGTTTACAATTTGATATTTGATATATTTACTTAATTCATGCCTAGCTAAGATTTTTTTTTTCCATTTTTTCCTCAATTAACCAAAAACAAAGAAAACCCAATAGAGATCAACCCTCAAAAAACCCAAATCCAAGCTCCCTTTAAGCAATTTTCGAAACAAAAAAAAGCCAGATCGAAAACAACATAACAAATCCAGCTAACCCAAGAAAAAGGGCAAGAATCACAATAAATAAACAATATCTGTAACTTTAAGTAGAAGAAAAAGGGTCATACCTATCAAAATTTCTCGAGGAATCTGAAGAAGAAGAAAAAAAAAAGGCAAATCGATTGAATCGAAAGAAAAAAAAATGAAAAATTGAAGGAGAAAAATGGAATGCTTTGAGTATTTATATAAAAAAAAATAACGCCAGCTTTGACTTTTCGTCAATATATGTGTCTCTCTATTTTGGTAAACCGAATTCCATGTGAAAAAGGTGTAATAAGAATTTTTTTTTTATCGCATTCGTTTTTAATCAGAGGTTTCAGATAAAAATATATAGTCGTTTTTACTATCAATATTGAACTTTTTGATGAAAATTGAGTTTAGTCAAACCCTCAATATGAATATCGAATTTATTTATTAGATGGTTTGTCATTTATGAATTTTAATCAAATAAGTTCGTCTTTTAACATTTATATAAGTCTTTAAGAACGCGTTGTGTGAGGTATAATTTTAAAATTTTATGATATAAAAGTATAAATTTTGCTTTGTAAATGAGTTATTTATCTTGAGGGACAAAAATTAAACATTAATACGGAATAAAAGCAAAAGTACAATAACTTATATAAAAAGTACGAATGAAAAACAAAAAAAAATAATTCAATTCGAGCATATAAAGAAAAGCATTATTGTGATAAAAATTAAACATTAATACGGAATAAAAGCAAAAGTACAATAACTTATATTAAAAAGTATGAATGAAAAACAAAAAAAATTAATTCAATTCGAGCATATAAATAAAAGCATTATTGTGATAATGTATTTTTTTTTCTATCTTTGAATTTACTTCAAAACTAGAGTCGATGAATGTTGATAAGCACATTAATATATTTTCCTTTTCAAGTTTAGACTTTGGATTTATGTTAATTAAATTAATTACAAATAAAAGTTAATTACTCATCATAAAGAAAAAATAGCGCATAAAAATAATCGTGGTATTTCATTTTGTTGGAGTGTCATTTCTTGATAGTTATTTGATTAATAAACGTTATATCAATAAAGGGATAATAAATATTTTTTTTGAATGACTATTCATCTATCGTCAAACATTTTCATCAAATCAAATGAATGCACGGAATAATAAGGTTGATGCGAGTCAATCAACCAATTTAATGTTTACGATAAGGTAATCAAATTTTGAGTAGACTCTATACAGAAATAGGATAGTCAAGTGCATTAAGCTCTCATTACACACGAGATTCAAAGAAGGGCCAAAATTATTTGCTTTTATGTACTTGTTTTGTCAAGGAGTGATTCCAACTCTTTGATAATTCCATTTCACTATAAAATAAAAGAATTTAAACTTTCAATCCAAAGTTTTTAGAGTGCATAATCTTACCAATAAATTACAATAATAATAAAAATTGTATTCATAATTTTAATGCAAATAAACTTAGTGTCTGCTAGTGTACAAAATTGAAACTCAATGAAGACAATTTTTACTGTTTGAATCCTTCACCAAGGCCTGCTGGCATTCCCAAGCTCTGAGCAAGATCACTCATTCTTTCCTTCATTGCCTGAAAAAATAACGACAACAAAATAACAAGAAGAAACGGGTACTAGTAAAATCGGAAAATATGATCCTACATGAAATACTAAATAATACAACTAAATAGAGTGAAAACACAAGGGTCATATTCGAAAATAAGAAAACCTGAAGGGTAGAATTAGACATAACTTTAAGGGGACAACGAATGAGGATTACTAAGTCGATGAAGTGCCCCTACGTCCAATTGTTAGGCCGGAGGCTCGTGTCACATCGGGGTAGACATAGAGAATCATTGTTTTTTCTTATAATTGTGGTGCTCGAGTCAAGCTTGTTGTGGTACCTGCTACTTCCCCTTAACACAAGTACCTCACTATGTTGCTCGAACTCTCCTAAAATGTTGTTGCACGCTCATGATAGGTACCCATTGACATTATTGAAGAGTTCATGCAATATAGGTATCAAGTAACTTTGTCAACCAAGACTTTTGGAAGATAGAGAACCATTGTTAAACTCCGTTGGATGGATCGTTTTAACAAAATACTTCTCCCCTCTCATTTTAAGTGAAAGGATTTGACATAGGATAGAGTTTAGGAGACGATGTTAAAGAAAAAAAGAAAAGACTTTTGAAATTTGTGATCTTAAACATGTCATGTCATGACATTTTTGTGGTATTAAAATCATGTCATGACATTTTTGTGGTATTAAAATCATGTCATGAAGGGTAAAATTGAAAGTTTTAGGTCACGTTGTTTCTAAATATAAGACAAACTAAAAAGGAGAGAGTGTCAGAACAAGTTTGAGGTTCTTACCAGTACACTTTTCTGATGTGCATCCTTGTATGCCTCTGTAATCAGAAGTGAGAGTTTCTGCACAAGAAAAATAGTCAAGACCCTTTTAAAGATTTGGCACAAATCTTCATGTATCGTAATACTCCAAAGGGCTCCCTAGAAGGCGAAAGCCACAATGCATAGACCAATCAAAAGACGCAACTCAAATCCCTGCCCAAAAATTACTTCTTGAAATGTGGGATTTTATTACCAATTACAAACACCTTTCACTAGAAAAGAATAAGAAACGACTTGGCTAGAGTACTGTCAATCTAAAAATAGCGCACAGACTAAAGAAAAGAGGGACTAGAGAAGGTAAAACATCCTTCACGCTGGCATGTTGTTTTGGGGGGTGTATGGTCAGCATCTTAGAGTAAGGATGGAAATACAGTCAAGCCTCTCATAAAAACATCATTTGTTCCGGTATTGTTGGGCTGCTATAGAGAAATGCTGGTATAGAGAACATATAATATGATACTAGCTAAAAGCAGTCGTGCCTCTCTTATAAGAGAATATGATACCATCCCCCACTTTTGGCACACTTGTTTGATGGGCTAAGCCTAAGCGTCATATAAGTCAAATTGAGACCTAAAAAAGCAAGGTCGAAATCCATCCCTCTTTTTCCTGTATTTGACTAGTAGGGCTACTGAACGACCTTTTGATCTTTTGTCGTTCCAAGTTCAGCCAGGTCTGATTAACTATATATTATAACATAAATAGATCGGTTCCGCAGAAAACATGATTGTTATAGTGAAATGTTATTTGACTGACAGGTCAAATAAGATAAGAAGTACATAACTCAGATGATCTATGCAATATATACTCACTTCTGGGCCTAATGCCATGGCAGCCTCAGTAATTTCAGTGCGTATTGGTTGCTGATTCCCAGACAGTGTTACCTGCAAATGATGTAAATATTTATAAGTTCCCATAAAGTTGTATCTAAATTGGAATTTCTCTTCACATTTTCTACTTATCATGGTTTGTCTACAGCAACTGTTTTAAGGGACTATATTGAACCTACACTCAAACATAGGGGACCATTTTTGTCATTTTTCTAAGATTGGCTCCCAGATTGCATCTTAACTTCTGGAATAGTCGAATTAGTACATCCATTCAATCACTTAGAAGTGATCTCTTCAGTTAGATGACACCAAAATAAAACAAGAAAAGAACATACCTTGATTAGTTCACCTTCACAGTATCCATCAAACTCTGCTCTGAAAACACAAACCACCAAAAATGAATAAGTACGTGTTATTCTCTTAAAGATTAGCCCACATAAAGGTTAAAATATATTATAAAGTGCACTATTAGAAACATACAAAGCAAGCTCTTTTTGTACTCGCACTGCCTCAACTTGAACTACATTTTGTGCCTTCTTCACCGTCTCGTATAAGTTTTGCATGTTGCCAAAAAGACCTGCCTAAGAACAATATAAAAAACCTGAGGTTGGTTACAGTGAAATAGAACAACATTGTTGACGAGTGAACCAACAGGTGACGCATAAGAAAAGTGAATATAGAATAATTAGTATGCTTATAATAGCCAGTTTGGCCAAGCTTCTAAAATCAGCTAATTTTGGAAAGTGTTTTTTAAAAAAGTACTTTTGGAGAGAAACAATTTGTGTTTGGCTAACCAATTTAAAAAATACTTGAGCAGCAATTAGTATATGGTCAAGCTTTTAGAAAGTGTTTCCAAGTGTATTTTCTTAAAAGTGCTATTCAAAAATGTATTTTTGGGGAGAACCTATTTTTTTCAACTTCTCAAAAATAGCTTTTGCTTCTACTCAAAAACAGTTTTTCTTCTCCTACAAGCTTGGTCAAACACCATCTTCAGAGTGCCCGGTGAAAGTAAAGTAGTAAACAACAACATATAAGCCTCAAACTCATAAAAGTTGGGTTTCACTAGTTTCATTTTTTTTTAAAAAATAAAATGAGAAACCACCAGTCACCAAGGCTTAGTTAAACTCGGTTGATAATGGACCCGTCCCTCTAACCTTCTCCCTTTATCAACTGCTTTTCTGGTTGAGGATATCAAGCTTTAAAATTAAACACAAGATTTTCCAACAGACAGCACGGATAATTTGGTTTATTCTCCTTGTGACGAAGACATGTTGTGTTTTATTCGGTTAATCAACTTTATGAGAATGGCAGCTACTAGAAGCAAAAAAAGAAATATTAACATTAACACTAGCAAGCTACTATGAGAAGATTTTGCAATATAGTCTTTATATGCATACATATATAGCTTAAAATGATCACTGACAAGTCATCAAACAAGATAGATCCAATGTCAGTGTAACCAGTAAAATACTATACAAGGAAAGGGATATACTCAGATACCTTTGAAGGAGCATCATTGTTCTGCTCATTATTGTCCTTTTTCCCTCCAAACAGAGAACATATTTGCAGAGGTCTGGGATTATCTAAAACCTTTCGACAGCCAGATCTTGATAAAGTCCACATACCAACTTGATTTGCATTAGGACACGGTTTGTCTGCAAAGACCAAAATTGTAAAAAAAAATAAAAAAATTCATTAGGTGCTTAATTTTTCCAGGGAGGTATAGCACTTGTAAGAGTAAACTGAATGCTGAATAAAGAACTCAAATACGGTACTCAGGGAGAAAACTATGTGTTAAGCCTATATAAAACTATAACTCAATAAATTTCAATAAGCATATTAATACATTTTCTTTTTCGAGTTAAATTTGAGATTTATTTTAGTCAATGTAAGTGGAGAGTTTTATTTAGTGGAGAATTCACATTAGTTTTTGTTTTGATTATACAATTATTGAATCAGTCCAGAATTTCTCCCTCGGATTTGGTCAAAGTACCCAAAACTAGTTGACCAGATCAGGTATGGATCCCACATCCACTCGCACATCGTGTCGACAAGGGTGCAACACCAAAAGTGAAGAGTCCGAGCAACTAAGGTTGTTACTTATCTACATATCATGGATACGTATCAAGTCATTTCATTTTGTTACTATAATTTTCATTATAAAGGCAATCTGACTTCCAATTACAACATTTGGTTAGAAATTAAATTATTAACCATAAAAGAAATTCTTGACGCATATAAATAACCACAATATTTAGCTTTTTATAAGTATCATTTCTCGAAAACAATTCATGAATAAACTTTATATTGATGGAGGATAAGAAAACGAAAGGGCATCAGAAATTACACATCCCCAAATACAGTGACCTAATCAACAGAAGGCGCGGCATGATACACAAAGACGAGGTAATTAAGTCTGAAGCTTGATTAAATTTATTAGTTCCTCTGTAAATAATTGTTTGAAACACCTCCAAAATTTCATTGCTTGAAATTTTAGTGATTCTTCACACATATGTCTATACTTCATGTTGAAAATACTGAGTTTGATTCATTAACTCTTTGCTACATCCACCACTGCTACTCCTTTATGGCAATCGGTGCAAACTTAACATAAACATATATTGTGGGATTTTCTTTTTGATTTTTGTTTGTGTATGTGTATATAGAACTTCCAAGGGTTTGAATTTTTTGTGATTACCATCAAAATCAGACTATTCCAAAAAAAAAAATGTTAGCTTTATATCAAGAAAGCTAAAAGCTTTGACCGAATGGCTCTCTTCGGTTTTTTAGGGTATTTTGTAAACTATCAACACAACCCCATTAGCAATTAAGAACTATACACCAACACAAGCCATAACAACAACAATGCTTTAGCCCCAATTCCCCAAACAAGTTGGATAATGGATAGAACTTCCAAGGGTTAGAAGAATTTGTGATTATCATCAAAACTAGACTTTTTCAACAAAGGAAGTTGCTAAAAAAAAACTTTATATCAATAAAGTTAATAGCATCAACCAGATGTCTCTCTTCAGTTTTTGGGGCATTTTGTATACTATCAACACAAACCCATTAGCAATTAAGAACTCTACACCAACATAAGCCATAACAACAACATCTTAGCCCCAAACAAGATGGATATAACTTACAAATCCAAGGGATGGTAAATTTTGTGATTATCATCAAAATAAGAATTTTTCAACAAAGAAAGTTGCTAACTTTATATAGAGAAAGCTAATAGCTTCGACCGAATGGTTATATTCGTTTTTAGGGCATTTTGTAAGCTTTCAACACAACCCCATTAGCAATTAAGAACTCTACACCAACATAAGCCATAATGACAACAATGCCATAGCCCCAAGCAAGTTGGATAGAACTTCCTTCCAAGGGTTGGGAAATTTAGTGATTGCCATCAAAATTAGCGATTTTAAACAAAGAAAGTTCCTAGCACTATACAAGAAAGCTAATAGCTTCGACTGAATGGCTATATTCGTTTTTTAAGGCATTTTGTAAACTATCAACACAACCCCATTAGCAATTAAGAACTCCAACCAACATAAGTCATAACAACAACGTCTTAGCCCCAAACAAGTTGGATAGAACTTCCTTCCAAGGGTTGTAAAAATTTGTGATTACCATCAAAATTAGACTTTTCCAACAAAGAAGGTTGCTAACTTCATATCAAGAAAGCTAATAGCTTTGACCCAATGGCTATATTCATTTTTATGGCACTTTGTAACCTAACACAATTCCATTAGAAATTAAGAACTGCACACCACCACCACCACCAACAACAACAACAACAACAACGCCTTAGCCTCAAAAAAGTTGGGTTAGTTGTGATTACCATCCAAAATTAGACCTTTTCAACAAAGAAAGTTGCTAACTTTATATCAAGAAATCTAATAGCTTCGACCGAATGGCTCTCTTCATTTTTTTTATGGCATTTAGTATACTATCAACACAACCCCATTAGCAATTAAGAACTCCACACCATCATAAGCCATAATAACAACAATGCCTTAGCCCCAAACAAGTTAGGGTCGTTTATTTAAACCCCACTTCTTCATTTAAGCTTATTCATATCATTTTCTAAATATCTGAACCAAGCAAGATAAATTGGACTTACTAATTAAATTGTTAATTTGATCTCAAAATAATTACTACTAACAAATTAACAATCAACATCACCACAATCCCATATTAGTTTAATTGACTATATAAATCCTAGACATTCATTCCAATGCAAAATAATATTTTTTCTTTTAGGTCAAACTGATAGCTCTCTAAACTAAAAAAATCCCCGAAAAATGTTAATTATAGTGGAAAATAGTTTACATAAGTATACTGAGGAGAAATTGTGCTTACTGAAGCTATGAAGATTTGAAATCCCAGCTGTGAAAGCACTTGTAGACGCCATTTTTTCACCACAAAACTATTTTTGCAGAAAAAATGAGCCTTTTTTCAAGAAGATTGAATAAATATCTATCCAAGTCCGATGTTGTAGTACTTCTTGATAAGCGTTTTTGCCCCCTCAGGTTTTGAAAATATCAAGATGACTACTAATACTTCTATAATTTGAACTTGCATCCTTTTAAATTGGTATAATAAATAATTTATTATTTTTTTTCAAATTTATTCAATATTCAAAATTTATATTTATAGTCTATAGATATAATTAATTTAAAGTTGTGTTTTAAAGTGTCATTATCAATTGAATTTTGTTCTAAAGTTTGAATTTGAAACTCAGATTATAACACTAAATGTACGTTTACTATTCTATTATACTTTTTGATGGTCAATATTTTAGTTGAGGTTAAAAATAAGAGATAACTTTTACCTCTAAGTTTGATAGAATAAAATTACATTATATACCTCTTTTCTGTGTGTGTTTGGGTAAACTTATTTATACCTCTATTATTTTAATAGATTGTTATTACTTATATCATCATAAATATTCGATACTATAATAATGGATAAATGTTTATTGTTCCATCATGCCTCTTGATAAATTAAAATAAATAAAATATATAATTTCTTCCGTCAATAACTTGTGATGAAATAATTAAGATGTGCTTAACCTAGCCCGAAAAAGAACAGTTGACTAGATGGGCCCACATAACACTACAAAATCTAATGGCTTAACACTCAATGAAAGTAAGAAATCCATAGTTTCCAATAGTTGGTGTCATAATAATGTGATGAATCTTGAAACCTCAAAAAAGGATAAAGGGCAAAATAGTACTTTCCATAAGGACAAATGTAAAAAAAACCATCACCATCAAAACAAACAANCTTCCGTCAACAACTTGTGATGAAATAATCAAGGTGTGCTTAACCTAGCCCGAAAAAGGACAGTTGACTAGATGGGGCCACATAACACTACAAAATCTAATGGCTTCACACTCAATGAAAGTAAGAAATCCATAGTTTCCAATAGTTGGTGTCATAATAATGTAATGAATCTTGAAACCTCAAAAAAGGATAAAGGGCAAAATAGTACTTTCACATAAGGACAAATGTAAAAAAAAACCCATCACCATCAAAACAAACAACAACCCCTAAAACAAGCCACTTACCAACAACTCCAGATTTCTCTCTCTTTGCTTTGCTTTGCTTCTTATTTTTTTTTTTCAGAAAAATTCATCAGTCCATCACACTTGCCTTTTTTTTTTTTCTGGTGTGTGTATTAAATTGGTATTTATCCATTCCACTGTTACTATCCTCATCAAGAATCAGCCCACAAAGCTACTTTCTTTCTGATGTTAGGTGGGGAAAAATTTATGTAATCAAAAAAAAAAAAAAATCAAGAAAATTTTAAGGGAAGAGGAGGTGTCTTCATTTTCATGTGTATAAGGCAAAACCCACCTCATACATACAACATATGACCATAAAGATTGTATCTTTATGACATAAATACCCTTTCTGCAACATCCAAAAAAAATTTCCCAATCTTCATCACCTATTCACTTGTCTTTCCAATAACAAAAACAAGAACAATGTATAATAGTAGTATATATAGTATTTTCTTTTGTTTAGGTTCTTCATTTATGTGGGCTTTTTGGGGTTTGTCTTGGTCAAGAGAACCTTCTTGTCACCTCTCTTTCTTTCTCTATAACTCCTTTTTTTTGTTTGGCCCTGTTGTTGTGTTGTTATTATTGTTTCTCCCCTCTTTCCTTCTCTCTTATCTGCCTCCTTTTGCTCCTTTTCTTGGTTTTTTTCAACTTTTTTGTCTCTTTATTTCTCCAAGATCTGACCTTTTTATGTGAAGGGATAAGTTTGATTCATCTGTGATCTGATATGTCTAAGAAGATGAAAAGGGGTGTTTTGGAATCATCATCTTATGGTGTTTTTGAGGACACAAAGGCTAGGTTGAAACATCAAACACTTTTGCAGGACTATGAAGAGCTTCAGAAGGTATAAAAATCTTGTCTTTTTTTCTTTTTGGATCATTTGTTATGAAGAAATGTGTTTTTTTGGTGTGTTGAATAGAATAGTTTGTTGATTTTTCTGTCTTTTGGAGTATCTTGTTCTTGCTTGTTAGAAATGTGGTGCCTTTTGGTGTAGGAACCTCCTTTGAGTTTGATCTGTTTCCTATCAATGATTCATAGAATTGTTAATTTTTTTTTATAACCTTACGTGCACCTTGACTAATTCCATGGGATACGGGCCACCTCCCATCAACAACATGTACTAGGTAATTGTGTTTGCCTAGGCTAACACATGAAAAGAAATCATCTAGTGTTTTTTTGTCTCCGCTGGTATTTGAACCTTTCATAGAGTTGTTATTTGCTGTTTCTTTGTTCAATTTCTAGCTGAAGTTTCCCTTTTCATCATTCCATTATTGAGGTCTTCCCTGAGATTGTCTCCCTTGGTTGAATTTGTTTGTGTTTTGTCCTAAGAGTTACTAGGAATTCTCTCTAAAACAATTCTTAGCACGGTTTGATGACGGGGACGGCTCTCTCCTTCCCCATCTAAATACTAGGCTTTGTTATCCTTCGGGGTGGCTCAGGTGGTTTGGCTTGGTACTTCCATAATGGAGGTCTCAAGTTCGAAACCCCTTGCCTGCAACAACAGGGGGTTGGCCTTCTGGGTCGAGCTTGTCGCATGGGGCTTTCCTAGTGCAGTTTATCTCTCTCGTGTGGTTTGTGAGCTATTGCAAGTGGTTGCGGGTTTCTTTGTCATAAAAAAAAATACTAGGCTTTGTTTGTCTGAGAGTTCAATCCGTAACGTGTGTCTAACCCACACATCACGCAGTGCACTCTTATCACTAGACCAAAGTGTTGGGGTAACGGTCCATAGATTGTGTCCATCATAATCAATGCTACTTCAAACTGCAAGATGATAGAATGCTGTTTTGTTTTTTTGGAATATAGTAAATAATAATGTGTGTGTGTGATCAACCGGTTTTCTTACATGTAACCTTCAATTTTCAGGAAACTGATGGCATAAGGCACAAGTTGGAGGATTCAAAGCTGAGGAAACTAAGATTACTAGCTGAAGTTCGGTAAGTTTGTTCAACTTATCAAATGGTGTTCATATAGATTTGATATAGTTTCATTTTCTTTAGGAGTTCTTGAATTCAGTTTGATTTGAAGACTTCAAAATATATAGCTTGCATAGTAGAATTAAGAAAAAAGAACTGCACTTTTGTGCATATGCATTTTCTTGAAATGCTCGCGGAGTTCCTTTTCTATTTGAATCTAAGTGCAGATTTTTTGCATGATTGTGCAGTTTCTTACGCCAGAGGCACAAGCATCTATTGCAATCGAAGTCCTTAAGTCCTCCAAAAGGGAAAGAGCTAGTATCACTACCAAATGTTGAAACTTACCCCAGAAGTAGGTCAAGGGATCAAGTTACGAGAAAAAAGGAAGCCAAGCTAAACAAACTGCCCCCTCTTCCTGGCCCTAAACAGAACGGAAGGATACAGGTTGCAAAGGTAGCAGTTTCGAAGAATATACCTGATATTCATGTGAACCAAAAGCACAGATTAGGTGGTAGAAAAGAAGCTGTTTTTCACAATGCAGATTTAGAGTTGAACCGTAAATCAAGAGTATATAGGGGAAAGGAGGTTTCATCCCGAAAAGGAGCTCCAGCCTATGATTTGAAGCAGAATGAGAGATTGTACATTGCAGACAATGCTATCTTACAGAGCAGCTCGCCTACTTTTGATTTAAATCAGGAAACTGGTCATAGCGGCAAAGAAACTGCATTGCCCACTCGTGCTCCGGTCTTTGATTTGAATGAGATCTCGGTAAGTCTCAAACTAAGAATCAAGTACTCTTTCCATTATTTTGTTAGTTATATACCTTTTACATCATTTACCTCTAGACTTTCTAATTCTTACAGATGGGAGAAGAGGAAAGAGATGTAAATTTCGAGCAGGTGCAGCTTGAGGAGCCAAAGAGAAGTCCTATCCAAAACCTCAATGATGATGTGAAGCTATTGGTGTGTAGAAATGTTGGAGAAGACACTTCTCGGGTGGGAAAACAAAAATTATCATGGCAAGACTCTGTTGCTTTGAGGGTTTGATCCGTCTTCCACCGTTTAGTTAAATGTGGTAAGAAAATTGTGTTAATGCTGAGCATTGTCAAACTTGTGTTGACATGTAGGCTTACATTATCCTTTTAGTGTAAAGAAACTTCTTATACATGTCATACATGCACACTATATATTCATTGCAGCAACGAGATGTGGTCCGTGTAATTCATCCTCTACATTAAATATCATATATCTTCAGCAGTTTTTCTGGTGAAGCAATGGATTTTGTGTTCTCTGTTTGTTGAATTCCGCATTGATGGTTTGATTGTTTTTGTGGATTCTCATCCATCGAGACGAGTTCTCCAAGCATGTTGCTTGAGAGTAGTTCTGATACCACCTTGCACTGTTGGTGGCTTTTTCAACTGAGTTTGATGGATTTAAGTTTCTTATAGAAATGACCAATGGCCACGGTCGTTCCAAAAGCCGTCTGGACTTTCTGATCTGGTATCAGTTATGCTCTCAGATGAACCTTTCTGAACGAGTTTTTCGTTCCTTGAAAGGCTTCAGACACACTCACTTTTGCTAAATGTTACGGCCTTAATGTTGAACTATTGACCCTACTTGTTTATAGGCCTACCGCATGTATACATCCGTAAGCAACTTAGTGCAACATGAGTTCGTTTAGGTATTTACACGGCCTGTGGTCTTCTTTTATGATCTGCTGAGAGTTGTAGCATGCACTTAGTAAACCTAATATAGATGTGCAACTTTTTTCTTCATACTATCAATATATTTGAGTTGAGGGTCTATCGAAAATAATCCTACCCTCACAAGTAAGAGTAGGGTTGCGTACACACTACAACAGAAGGGTGGTGTGTACACAGTTTTATCCATGTCTTGAGAAAGTAGAAAAATAAATATGCTTGACTACCTACTAATTTTTTATGCTAATCCTCAATGTTCTTATTTAGTGTCACATTTTCAGTATCTTATAGGTGCCTCATATCATGTTTAATAAATCTTAGATATTTATATGGTCAAATTATTTTATTCAGATTAAAATAAGAATCATGAAGTTGAATTATTTCAAAGCATAGAAAAATACATACTATTTTTCTGAAACAAATTAAGAATGAAATATATCACATAAATTAAAATAAATATAAATTTTCTTATGGTTGTCTTGTTGTCCTCTAGTTTGATGATCATTTATGATTTTGACACTAAAGAGTTATTAGTATTGAACACATCTCACATCTAAAATCATGAATTCAGATATTTAATAATTAGTTGACATTTTAGTAAATTAATTTTAATATATAAATTTACTATTTTAAATCAAAATGTTGAATTTAATATTTGATATTCGTTTTAATATCATGAATAATTTAAATTTGCATCATATAAGGCTCGTTAAAAAACAAAAATATTTTTTACCAGAATTGTAGTAACATAACATAAGATGTGCTCCATAGGGACAACGGTGGAAAAATTAGAACCACATTGAACAAGATTCATATATACTTTACTCCAAAAAAAAAAAAAAATCCCACAAACACGAATAGGTGCGGAAATAGAAACTCAACGAATAATGAATCGACCCCTCTACCCTTTCCACTTAAACAAGAAGCTTCAAGTCCTTGCACGGTTCGAAATCATCACATGTACTTAACTCATACGTCACACGTTTTCCTCATAGTGTTGCATCAACGATCTTTGATTACAACAACAACAATAACATATCCCGCTTGTGGTTTGAAGAGGGTAGGATATAAGCAAACCTTACCCCTACCCCTACCTTTGTAAGGTAGAGGGGTTGCCTCGACTCAAGAAGATATCAGACACAATTGTAGAAAAGAGACGATAAAATACCAAGATACAAAACAAATGCATCAACACATAGTATTACACATCGAAGAATAAGAAATTACACGATAACGGGAGCAAAAAAGATTTTGATTGTACAACATATTACATCATTATTACTAACAAGTACAAAAGCAAGCTAATAGAGAATAAATCTGCAGATGCAAATACCCAGCAAAAGCAATAAACCTATCAAAGGAGATAAACTGAAGACAAACTTACCAAATTCAGCTTTAAAATGGTGTAAAGATAGGAACAGTTGCATTTTATGAACTACAAATTCGACAAAACTTAATATAACAAGTCAACGGGAAAAAGTAAATGAAAAACTAATGGAATACAAAACGGCTGGACTCTGTAAAGCAGCCCGTTGCCTCGAGCAAATATGGCGTATAATTTACCATGTTGCAAAACTGTCTTTCGTCGTCTAATGAACACACGTTGGGAAAAGTATACAACTCACATAAACTCACCTGTTCTTTACAGTTCCAATTATGAAAAACTGTGATACAGTTGCTTTAGTCCACTGAGCACAACAGAAAGGCCATTGCGAGGATAAGTGATATCGAGTACATTCCATTGACAAGGATTTGAGCTTTTTACTGGAACAGATTTTTGCAGGCTTCGACATCAGGTGCTTGTGAATCTAATACTCCTTGACCAGTAGGGCTAGAGCTAATAGCTTTCATGATGGCAGCAAATAAGTCCTTCTGGTATAAGTCATCGGTTACCTTCTGCAGGATCTCATTCACCAACTTGAAGTCCATTGCCCCTGTCAAAACTAGCCTTGAAATTATCTCCCCGAAATTTGCTGGTGCTTTTGGTAAATCCATCGCAAGATCTTCCAACTGAGAAGCAAAGTTCAAGCATCCAGTGGCCAAGTCTGTAGCAGTAAAAACCTTTTTAGCAAACAAGTGCTCAAGAAGTTGTGCAACTGGTTCAACACGTGGTGGGCTTTTGTCCAGTCCAAGTGATATGGCTTTCTCGACAACCTCAGGATAGAAGGCAGGGGATTTGAGTTCCTCAATGCACTGCAAGGCTTCATCCAAAATCCGAACACTAAAATATTCCTCCAAAAGTGAAACTGTTTTTCTTTTCAGCTCCTCGGGATTTGACCTTGCAGCTGGAACCTGAGGTTTCTCAGCAACAGGCAAAACGGTACTAGTTGGAGATGGCTTAACTGGTACTGGAACTTGTGATACAGACTCCATACCAGAGACATAGCCTGATGGTTGGACAGGAGGTCCACCACTACCTTGTAAGAGAGCGCTACTCCTGCCACTCATGCCGACATTGCTACCCTGAGGCAACAGTCTTGTGTTCAAGGACAGCGACTTGCCAATCAATGGTTGCTGAGCACCTCTTGGCATTCGTGACCTAGGAACCTCCCAATTGTCATTATCCATTCCTGGCATCCCAGGCATCTTCCTTGCTCCTGGCATCCCAGGCATCATACCACCAGTGCCGGGTCTATTAATGGGATAGCCACCAGGACCCAAATTCGCTTGAGCACTTGGAGGAGCACGAGCATTTCTAATGCTTAATGTAGCACCAGGACGCAACCCCAAGGTCTTCTCTGCTTCCGAGTGGATCTCATTAATGGTTTTGGCTTTCACCTATAAAAGAAGTTAATACATCATGAGAAAGAAGTGTAGGACTTAACTAGTCACAACTACTGCATAAGAAAATCGCGTATCACCTCTTCCCGCCTAGGGACCCAGTTATTGGCACGTAAATCCAGCACATCACGCACCAAAAACCTTAGGCGTGCTACCAGCTGAGGGTTTGTTGATAATTCTTTCAATCGGTTGAAATATATATCATTGATGTGCCTTGACTTTTGCTTCTTGTCAAGCTGCTTACCAATGGTGTTAAAGAACTGGCATATAGCTTCAACGTTCTCTTCTTCTGGACAGATTTTGGGATCTTGTCCTAATAGTTCCTGTTAGCAAGATCAGGAAGACAATTTCCCACAAAATTGATATGTTGAAGACATTTAAGAGGGAAAGAAACAAGAAGATTAAGCTAATAGAAAACAATCAATAACCTGAACAATATGATGAACAATCTTTTCAGGAACCATATTTTGCTTCAAAAGCTCCCCAATAAGACGTATGTTTCCAAGAGTGCGCAATTTGATCAACCTTTCTTTGTCCTTGCGTTCCGACTCCTGCTCCGGAGCAGTCATTTGTCTCGCCTCTTCCCTCAATTTGTCAGCACCTTCAAATGCCTCTTGGCAATTATTCAGAAGAACTCGCTTAAACGTGATTTCTTTCCCACCAGGTTCATCAGATGGAAATGGAGGAAGCTTCTCATTGAGATCAGAACACAACTGGGCATACATCGGGCAAAAGGTGGGTTCCAATACGGCCTTGTCAAATATCAAGGCGATCACATCCTAGAATTTAGAGGAGAATACATCAGTTAACCAAGACATATGATGGAAACAAGACATTATGAGAAATATAGGTATCTGAGAGATGGGACCTTTAGAATGTCTGCACTCGTTATCCCTGAATCTATTAATTGGCCTTTGAGAAGATCAAATTTCTCCGGGGTCAACTTGTTGAGTATTCTGCAAGATCGATAATACTTTCATCAATCATGTACACAATAATGATATCCTAAAATTTATCTTCAAAGAATTTGCAAACTACATCTGAAACCAAGACCATATTGAAACCTTATTTTTTTATTTGCAATGACGGCTTATTATATCCATGAATATGGAAAAGGTAGTAAAGAAGAGCAAAATGCAGTTCCCTACTGTCAAGATGTGGTGAAAAAATAGCTTCGAATTATAATACAGAACTTGTTAAAAGCATTAGCTAGAATTTCCAGAAAGATTACCCCTTGACTGTTTTCAAGACACGATCTTTGTCAGAAAGAGTGCCCCTTCGGACTGACCATGGCACCTCAGCTTTGATCAGTGTATGAGCAGGACCTCCCTGGTGCACAAACAATTGAAGGGTTTCAGAGATCAGATGTAGTAGATAGTTCACCATCCGGCAAAATCATGTACTTTGAACTTTGAGCAGAACAAAAAAGAAACCATTGCTGGTGCAAGGAATAAACTTAGCAACTAAAACAACAGAGAGAGAGACATTATGTAGGAAAAAAGAGATATCTCTTAAATTAATCTAATTGATGTTCCAAATTATGTCAATAAGATAATACAACTATGTATTTGTATACCTAATTTTAATACATACAACTAAGTGCAAAACAACCACAGTATGGTGATAATCAAGTATATTATTCTTCAATAGGATGTTTTTTCTTTAAGTGCTGACGGCTTTCAGAATGCATGGAAAACTGAACTTGTCTTTGGGAGTACAAAAGCAGGAATAAATTAACAGAAGTTATTCAAATCAATAATGAACATTCTCCAAAATGCGCAAGAGGAAATTAATTACCCCTTGGTTGGCAGAAACTTGAGCTCTTGCAAACTGTGATTGCTCTTGCCGAGTATACTGGCCACCAAATTCCCTGTTTTCTCGAAGTGCTTCCCATGACCTCTCCTCTACGGGGGAAGAAAATTGTGCTGGCCTATTACGCCAGTCACGATTGTCTGGTTCAGAATAACGACCCTGAGGCTGAACCTGCACCTACAGAAAGACAAATTACACTGGACAATAAGGCAACAGAAAGTGAACACTGCAAGAAAGTGAAATAGAATATAGACAAGCAGTAGCGAAAAATAGTGAGTTGGAACTGTTCTTTAGTTTGCAACATTACCAAAAGCATCAAATATTCCTTTTACTCCGCGGAGGGGAGGAGAGAAATGCCAACAAAATTGTCAGATGAGAAGAAATACAACTTTTTATATCAAGTCAGAGAGAAACTCACATTGCTATCCACACGACCACGAGAGGCATCTTCACCAAACAGTTCAGCTTCAATTTCTTGTTTGATTTGCAGAAAAACCTCAGGTAACTGTAAGACAACCGCCTAGAAGACCACAAAAACCAGAATCAAGGACAAGCAAATAAATTATGATAATCCACCATGATATCATTTTTTATTTCTTTTTTTGGGTAGCTGGAATCGAGAGAGATCTAAAAGATGGAAGAAGAGGACTGAATTCTTAATAATAGAAATTACATCACAGTCGATACCTATCAGTAAAAATGGCCTTTTTTTAAAATGGTAATAATAAGAGAAAAAAAATGGCCAGATTTGTTTTTCTCACATCTATCTATGTACAGACAACTAATACTCAATAAACACTATCGCTAAACAATTTTAACTAATGATATTACCTCCCTCAGTTGCAGGAGCTGATCTCGCGTATAGCGAACACGTTCATGGCTCTCAAAACGAGAATCTCCAGTCTACAATGATAAAGGTGAGTTAGGACAAACAGAACTCTGAGAACAACAAGTTCTTAAAAGGAATTTCAAGCAAAAAGATAAGCTTCTTGAGCTATAATAAAACACGGAAAGTACCATAAAAGGCAAATCCAGCAAGAAAGCACTCATCAGAATCAATGCTCCTTGTGAAAATAAGGGAACATAGAAGGAAATATGGGTGAATTGATTGTAAGAATTTAAAATATTTCTACATGCTTTACAAAGTGCATAGGCTATCAGCTAAGACACAACAGGGATGTCAGTCTGACTGACTAAACAAGCAACCAGAGACCAGAGTCTTCATACTGGTAAGATATTAGACAATGAGGGTTTAAGAATAGTTTGCAGCAAAAGTGGATAGCCTGTTCTTTTTCCTTTTTTTTTGTAAATCAGGAATCAGATATCCAGAACTTATAACAATTCCGGGGGGAAAACATTATCTAGCAGGCTTCATCTAAGGATCTCCCTCAAATTTTAGTTGCATGATAGGTTTTCTTTTTAATCTTCATGATATACAAGCATGAAGAAATGCCAATGCTCAAGTTCCCACATAGCACTATGAACAGCATGACTAGCTTTTGCATGGTCAAATAGCTAATGAGACTTCCAGTGTTAGTAGGGTTCTTTATGGGCAGCCCGATAATTCTCAAGTGCCCACCTAAAGCCTACTAATGATTATTCGTCCATGTTTACTGCAGGTACACAACTATAGTGAGCTGCCAAGAATTAGGACGTTAACAAGAATGTATTGAAATATTATGCACACATACACTTCTACTGTACCAATGAATATAGTTATCTTTATCGTTCATATTTGAATTATGCACAAGCACAAAGAAATATCAATGCTCACGTTCCTAAATGCCACATAACAAACACTATTCACCAGACAAAGGTCATACTTTGTTGCCTACTCTTCAATTCACTTCAGCTATCTTAACGTTTCTAACTTACTACAATATATTCCAAACTAACAATGCAAAAATCAAGCTGCACATCTACCACTAACTGAATTTACTGTCCAAAGAACAGCATTCCATAAGTGACTAGCTTTTGCATGGTTAATAGCTACTAAAACTTTCAGTTTTTAGTAGGGTTCTTTATGGGCAGCCTGATAATTCTTAAGTGCCCACCAAAAGCCTACTAATGATTCTCCCTCCATATTTACAGCAGATACACAACTAAAGTGAGCTGCCAAGAATTAGGACATTAACACAAACGTATTCTCTTATTATGTAAGAGAGAGTTGATCAACTGAAGCAGGCAGCAGTCCGTCGACATGCCTGCTTCAGCAAGGGTATTTTCACAAAGAAAAAACGTTTTCTTTGTTCTACTAGTGTACAACTTTTCTGAAATTGTGGGATCCATTTAAGCTATGCTCACAGTTATATTGTACTCCTTCCGTTTCAAAAAGAATGACCTACTTTCCTTTTTAGTCTGTCTCAAAAAGAATGACTCATTTCCTCTTTTGGTAACACTTTAATTTCAACTTCCCATGTGGCATATTTCAGGCCACAAGATTAAAAGGCATTTTTGTACATTTGACATGACTTAGGATCATGTGATTGAAAAGTCTTCTTTTTATTTTCTTAAACTTCGTGCCAATTCAAACTGGGTCATTCTTTTTTAAACGGAGGGAGTACGTCATCTTTCTTGTTCATATTAAATGTATTCCTGTAAAATTCTCATTTCAACAGTTTGCAAAAGGTGATGTAATTAATGAGGCTGTTCATGTTTTCATTTCAGCATATTGCAGTGGCACTTCCATGTTATCTACACAAGTTCTATCCCAAGTTCAGATAGTGCAATCTCATGTCAAGCCAAAAAAAGACACAAAATGGTACAGAAACCACTATGCCCATCCCACTGACAAGATAGTCTGCATCAAGCACCCAGTTACCACAAGTCAAGAAGTCCAGCCCAGATACTTGATCAGTCGACCACCCATACAACAGCATGTGTACCATTAAATGCATTTGCACTTCCGTTTATAGATTTTAATCACACAAGCCAGAGACTTCATCAGAAAACCACCCGATTCACCAATCACGTGTACCAATACAAACACTGACAACTTTCCATATAGACTTAATAATCATACAGATTGACGCATAAAGTATCAATATCATTATTATTATTCTATTATAATCTTATTCGTCAATTGTATTACCATTGTTGTTTCTTTTACTTAAATTTTTACTATTTGTACTGTTAATACTTTTCTATTACCATTTTCACCATAGCTTTTACCCTTGTATGAACCTCAAACCTGTTCTTGAAAACACTTCTCTTGAGTCGGGGATATATCGAAAACAACTTATCTACATCATACAAGGTGGAGGTAAGGTCTAAGTACACTCCACCCTCCTCATACCCCACTTGAGGGATCACACTGGTAATGTTGTTGTATTCATGCATAAAGTAAAAATTTAGAAACACATGTTCTACAGCAGGAACACATAGCCGCACTATTTTTTTTACGAAAAGAAGAAATATGTTTCTATAGACTATAGGCACAATTGGATAATGCATCAGAGATATATCCAACATGAGACTTGATACTCTCTCCCCGAACCTGAGCGAAACGGAAGCATTCAGCAGGCACATAACAACAGATATCACCAATATCATTAAGCAAAATAATCAGAAAGAGACCAAGTACAAACCAAAGATTGTATTTTGCAAAAACATAACTATCTTACATAGTTTCTAATTTCAACAAATCCATCAATCAACTACACTTCAGCAAGCCTTGAACTAGTTGTGGTCGGATATGTGAATCACCTATATCCATCCCACTCAATTCAACCACATTTCATTCCAACCCGAGGCAGAGCTAGAGGCCACAAGGGAATTCATCCCCTTCACCCGAAAACCCAAACATTACACTATATATACATAGCAGATATTTGATTCCCGAGCGAAACTCCTGGCTCCACCACTATTCCAATGCTTAATAATTTGTCTTCTAAAACAACATAGGGGCTCTCTAATGCAGAATCACAAGCTAGATGGTAAAAAAGATTGGATTTTTCACATGGAAAACAACAAAACATCAACAATAGATGAATTAAACAGCTAAAAAACATCAAGAAAAAGCAAACCCACAAAGCAAAAAGATCCATAGATCTGAAAAAAAGATTCAACCTTGAAAGATGGCAAAGATGAAGAACCGCCATGAGGACGAAAAACTGAGAGATCAGAATTGGTAGATGAGGTATCAAAGCGAGAGCCAAATACTCTGCTTCCACCACCTCTGTTACCACCACCTGGTCTCAAACTTATCACCGTTTGATCAGCCTGCATACCTCAATTCTCCACAGTCCGATCAATTCGAACACCTCCACACACAAAAGAAAAATGGCAAATCTAAACCAAAAACGAATCAATAAAAAGCTATAGATACGGATAAACGTGTATCTATATGTGTATAGAGATACAAAAGATTAGATTTTTAGAGAGAGAAAGTAAGAATTTTCAGAGAGAGAGAAAGAGAGAGATTGCTTTTCCTCTCTTCTCTACTGGGGACAGAGGAAATGGTGAAGGGAAAGAGAGGCGATTGTGAAGAGGGTGAGAAAAAAAACCCTTTGAGGGTAGTTTCGGTATTACAAATTTTATGTAAGGGTAATTTTGGTACTATAATTTATATTAGGCATTTTTTATTTGTCGAAAACAATTTATTTACCTTTGACAAAGAGATTATCTTTATATACACTCCATAGTCCTCGTATTCTATTTTATATTGTTGTTATTGATATACATAATGAGAGAGATATTTATAATAATTGTCTAGCCTTGGTGGACGAAGTTACATGATATATGTTGCTGGTGAGAGGTGTTAGGTAATCCATGTGCCATGAAAGTTGGTCTGGACACCATGTTCATAAAAAAAAATTGCACTAACTAAATTTCCTTTTTTATTTTTCATTTATTATTCAATACGTTTTTGAGGCTCGGTTAATTGAGATTCGTATTGAAATATCTTATTTTTTAATAAAGCATTATCTAGTGTAATGAATTTCATTCTCAAAATTCGAATTTGAAATGTCTATTTAAAGATCTAATGAGGTATTTATCGCAACCCCTATCACTTTTGATGGTAAACAAAATACGGAATATATTTGTCCATTGTTGTTTATAAAATTTGATATTAATCGTTGTTATTTATGATGTTATACATTTATGGACTATTTTTTAGAAATATATAAGCAAAGGATCTAAAATACATATTTCAAATAATTAAATATCAAATATTTACTTAATTAGATATTACATGAATCAAAATTAAATTTATTAACCCCACAATTATTATTAATAAATAAATCAATTGAAATATTATAAACACATTTTTTTAGTTTGGTATAAATAACACCTTTGGTAAAAATATAATTTATCGCATGCATGATGCACCTTGACTTGGAGGAAAAATATGGAGTTGCTTTTGAGGGAATTAAGTTATATATGGTTTTTTACCATCAACGAATATGGTATCAATGAATGAGCGGTTTTTTTCTTAATTAGAGGTTATGAATTTGAGTTTTAGATAAAAAATCTTTGATAGTGAGTGTTTCTCATTGAATAGGGCTTTATTCAACAAAAAATTGAAATAGTTTAACTCTAATATGGATATCGGACACCGAATAAAGGAAAAAAAATATGTATTGTTTTGCCATGGTTGACTTTTTTGCCCTTGAAGCTCTTAGAATTGTGTGAATCATGGTGTTATCATCAAATGATATCTCTAACTACTAGTATTATTTTATTACTACATATTATCCAATATTTTTTAAATGCCTCTTTGCATAAGGTCTTGAAGTCATTTATCAATCATATTTAACCTCACAAAATAATAAAAATAAAATTATATGTATTCATGTTAATTTATTTGAAATTGAAACATAATTAATCAAACATATATCTAACTTATTATTAATATATACATATACTCTATCATAACCAAATTATCGTACTTATTAATTTTGTGAATTATTTAAAAAAATGTGAAAAGAGCATATTGCTTATATCTTTTTTATATCACTATACATTCACAAAAACTCTTACTATGAGTTGATCGTATCTATACAGTTATTTAAAGTATTGTGTTGTATATTCAACAAATCTAAAACGACAATAAAATCATTAAAATAAATTTTAAACTGAAGATCTTTCGTCTTTATTATTCAACTTACATGACGTCTTATATCGACGAGTTATATATAAAACGACAATTTTGGTCCATTTATGTTGAAAGTATGTTATATTTGAACTATTTTTAGAGCTATATTACCATTAGAAATAGACTAACAATGTAAGTTTAATATAGGAGACGAGTGATTAAGCAGTACAATGATTAATACATATAGTTCATTGGCAAATAGATTAGAAATGCATATTTCAATTAATTAAATAAATAAACATACTTAATTAGATATCACAATAACTAATATCGAAATTTAATGATAATTGAGGGACCAAAAGTGTTATCAACCCAATTTTGAATTTCATTTCCTTTTCTTCCAAATATCTTAATCCAAAAAAGCAAAAAACTAATGCAAACATGCATTTAATAAATATTGGACAATACATAATAAATCATAGTCTTGACTCTTGAGTAAATTAATAATTACTCACAAAAAGTATAACACTAATTATACCTTTTTAAATTAATTAGGATTATTAAAAACCCTACAATTTTTTCTAATTTCTCCATCATCACCTACTAGTACATTAATATTTCCCATTTTGACCATAGATTTAGCAAAGCTCTTTCTAAATGCATTTCCATTTTTTGCAAATCCTGCAACAATTGGTGCACTCAATTTATCCAAAGCAAGTTCTTGATCAATCTTCAAAATCCCTTTCTTTTTCAAGATTTGATTATAATATTGATTATCGACTATAAAAGATGTATTTTGATCCAAGAATGTTCTCGGAACGTCGTTCAATGTAGTCGGCGGCTTAGACGTGTTGCATAATCTGAATAGTTTCTTAACCAATTTAGGATCCATCGTGGGATCAGGTTTCCCCGTACCTCGAAAGTCTGAAACCCTAGACTGAAAAAACGAGCAATGTGCGACTCCAACTGTATGAGCTCCTAGTAACGTCACCATATCAATTTTGTTCAAACCTATAGTTCTGAAGAATCGCAAAATTTCTGATACGGGCTGGGTTGGGCCGGGCAAATCCACTGATGAGTTCGACACAAGCCCATCGCGCCGGCCCGTCGGGATGGTGTATTTGGGCCCACCGGCTAAGGCAACTGCATCTCTAGTGGCTAGTGTCACAATGTCTGAACATGAAACAATCAAAGGACAAATAGATTCTAATTTTTCCTTAATTTCATCAATTAGTTCATAACCTCGTACTGTTAAATTAGGGGCAGAATCTTTTTCTGATATTTGGTTTTTTGATGAATCTGAATCTATCAATATTGATGCATCACAACCCTGACATAATAGTTACACAAAAAAAAAATCAATATATTGCCATATATAATTAATTAAAACAATTGAAACTATAGTAGTTTGCAAATAATCACGACAACAAAAATAATTGTTAGCGACAATAAATATGCATATTAACTAAGAGTGTTAAAGTCTTTATCAACATTAATTAATTGTTATTGGATCCAGTGTCAGCTTTAGAGACATTTGCAAAATAGTGTTAATTATCACTAAAAAAATATATTTGGCAGCACTTCAGTTATTGTCATTATTTAATTGCCGCTAAAAATCATTCTTGGTGTAGTGAATACATGTTATCTGCTATAATAAATAAATTGATTGGATGGTCAATTGTGTGAAAATTATTACACTAGTGATGTAGTTTTAATAATATCCACTGAAAAAAATCAATTTTATAGTGTCACATCTACTTTTTATAGCAGGTAACTTGTCGTATTCTAAAGATTAAAATAAACTTGATATGTTAACATATTTTTTTAAGATATATGATAACGTAGAAAAATCTTTATTTTGTTGGTGTATACAAGTGAAACTTCATATATATATATATATAAATGAAACTATTAGTATATATAACTTTAATAGATACTTACTCTGACACCACAGTCATGAAAATGCAAACGAAGCAAAGCTCCTGTAATTGAAGGATTATTTTTGAACCTCTTTTGCACTATACTTTTCACAATAAATTCAGCATTTGGACAACTTGAATTGTAGAAACCAATTTTGAGTTGAGCTGACACAAAATTTTGGAAAAAGTAACATAAAAACACCAATAATAATGCAACTATCTTCATTATTATTATTTTTGTGTAATATTTTTGAACTAATTAAAGCAACTAAATTAGGTACTTATAATTGATCAAAAGAACTAAGTATTAGACCATTTATATAGAGCAAAAATTAAGATGTTTTTGAGTTAAAGTTTGAAGTGTTCAACTATATATCACTTTCTTATTTTTGTATATTTTGTTAAAGTTTATTATTATGAGAATATACTTATATGCATGAGCCGGCAAAAATAGCAGCCAATACAAGTACATACTTAAGGTAGCCGGCACCATATGTAGCATGTTAATTTTCCTTATTTGAGCGGAACAGTTAGATGTACAAAGTATCTCGCGTTTACGTAGAATGCAGGGAAGAGAAACAACCTAGCAGTTGTGAAGTTAGATAATCTATTCTAATATACACATTATTTATTGCTTCCACGACTCGAATTCGTAACTTATAAATCACTCGAATATAACTTTACAGTTATTTCAGGGCTTTCATTTAATTTTTCTAATCTGAATGATAGAGTTTAAGTTATATATGTTGACTGTTTAAATATCAATATAGTTTTATTTATGACCATATAGCCCATAATCAAAGCTCGATTAATCGAGATTTGTGTTGCATCTAAAGTTAAAACACAAACAAGCATCCATATAACAATGACAACTTCATCTCTAATATAGCAATTATTAATTTTGTCTTAAATTATCAATTGTAATTTTTTATATGTTTTTTAAGAAATACTAACGATTAGGAGCTTTTTAAAATTTATATTTACCCTTCATTGAAATTTCAACGATCATAACATCCTCTCATGATTCAGGTGTTCAAAATTTTCAAGAAAAAATATTATTGAATATAAATTAATTAATGGAGTATTATATTTAACTATATTTAAGCTTACTGTAAAAATGGACAACACATTTTCCAATAGAGACAATACATTAATAGACAATGATAAAATCCACGGAATTTAAGTACAGAAATATTTGAATTGGGAATCTAAGTACAATGATACTTGCTCTATGATAAAATAATATTATTTAACGTGTGTTAAGTTAATAGCAGACAATTATTATAGAAGAAAGAGTATAAAACATGTGAATTGATTACGCTGAATTGATCATACCCCAAATCGATATAAGTGAACAATTAGAGTATTTATATATATGTTTGATTATTTATTTATTTATTTTACTAAATATACTTATAAAAAATGAATTTAGAATTCATTGAAGTCATGTTCTAAAATTCAATATTTATAAGATTTAAATATTAACTTCGTTTCTAAAATAAATTATTGCTCTCATTTAAATGATAGAGTTTCTTCTTTAGTATTAACATATTAGCAATTTTTGCATAGTTTTCTATCTTGTGATTTATGTTGCTATTGTTTGTGTCCAGTGTTTTGCTTATTACATTATTCCTGTAATATGCTATTCAGATTTTAATTGGTACTTTAATAAAAATTTCGAATGCCAGATAAAAAAAAAAAACAAAAAAACTAAAGCACCTGCAGAAAATGAATTTGTCGGCAAGAAATATAGAAAATGAGTTGTACTCTCTTTTTCAATAACCCCACATGCACAATGATAAATGACTTTTAATATTTAAGAAATTGAATTATTTATCTTTTCTAAAATTCCCTAATAATTCATACATGACAACAAATGATTTATCATGTATTTTTTTTAAAAATAAAGGCATAATATTTAAGCGTGTTTTAATTTAAAATTTTGACTTCAGCTAATATCTATATCTTTGACTTTTATATTAGTATAAGTATACTTAAACTTGTATCAATTTGAACAAGTAGCCACATGCGTTTTACATGACGATTCATATGAGATACACTCAAATTGATTTATATTAAGCTATATAGTGCATATATGTCCACTTGTTCAACTTTATACAAATTTAAATGTCTACTTATTCACATTCAATGTAAAGAATATAAATATCAATTAAGATCAAGTTCTAAGGAGACATATTTATGTATTATGTCTTTTAATAAATATTATCTTTGTCACCATATAAGTACCGTATATTCACCATCAAATATTATCAAACAGTGTTAAGTATTCTTTCATTTGTTTAGATTCAAAATTTTAAAAATAAAATTATATTTAATAGACGATATACTTCACCTCAAAATTACAACTTTTATGTTCAAATACAAATTAATCGAGTCTTAAAATATTTATTAATGTCTTAGGAGAAAAAGCTAATTTTCACACTTAGTAAATTTTTTCTTATCCTATGTTCAATATACCCATTTAAATTGATTAAATTTAAATTTGCGTTAAAAAATTTCAATATAATTACCAAAGCCTAAGCAGAGAAAGAAACAAGAGCATATATTCCAATCTTTCACACTTAACAATTATTTTTCCTATTTGATATGAGATAAGGCTATTAAATTTGAATTCACGCTAAGAAAAATCTCATAATGGAGATAAACATCAACATTGAGAGATTTCACTTAGATTGGATGGTTGTTACGCATTGTTTCATAATGTATCATATTATATAAAAAACACACCTAATAAGTGATAGTTTAGGTATGAAACTCACACTCTCAATAATTTAGGTATGAAACTAAAAAAAGAGGGATAATTTTGATGTGTTTTTGACATTTATCTTTTGTTTTAATAAATACAATATTTGGATAAATTGTATCTTCCTCCGTCGTTACATGATGTCACAAACCATGACTTGAATGANTCTTGTGATTTATGTTGCTATTGTTTGTGTCCAGTGTTTTGCTTATTACATTATTCCTGTAATATGCTATTCAGATTTTAATTGGTACTTTAATAAAAATTTCGAATGCCAGAAAAAAAAAAAAAAAAAACTAAAGCACCTGCAGAAAATGAATTTGTCGGCAAGAAATATAGAAAATGAGTTGTACTCTCTTTTTCAATAACCCCACATGCACAATGATAAATGACTTTTAATATTTAAGAAATTGAATTATTTATCTTTTCTAAAATTCCCTAATAATTCATACATGAAAACAAATGATTTATCATGTATTTTTTTTAAAAAATAAAGGCATAATATTTAAGCGTGTTTTTAATTTAAAAATTTAACTTCAGCTAATATCTATATCTTTGACTTTTATATAAGTATACTTAAACTTGTATCAATTTAAATAAGTAGATACATGTGTTTTACATGACGGTTCATATGAGATACACTCAAATTGATTTATATTAAGCTATATAGCGCACATATATCTACTTGTTCAACGTTATATAAATTTAAATGTCTACTTATTCACATTCAATGTAAAGAATATAAATATCAGTTAAGATCAAGTTAGGAGACACATTTGTGTATTTTGTCTTTTAACAAATATTATCTTTGTCACCATATAAGTACCGTATATTCACCATCAAATATTATCAAACAGTGTTAAGTATTCTTTCACCTGTTTGAATTCAAAATTTTAAAAATAAAATTGTATGTAATAGACGATATACTTCACCTCAAAATTACAACTTTTATGTTCGAATACAAATTAATCGAGACTTATAATATTTATTGATGTCAAGGAGAAAAAGCCAAAGCATAATTTCTACTTATCACACTTAGTAAATTTTTTCTTATCCAATATTTAATATACACATTTAAATTGATTAAATTTAAATTTGCGTTAAAAAATTTCAATATAATTACCAAAGCCTAAGCAGAGAAAGAAACAAGAGCATATATTCCAATCTTTCACACTTAACAATTATTTTCCCTATTTGATATGGGATAAGCCTATTAAATTTGAATTCACGCTAAGAAAAATCTCATAATGGAGATAAACATCAACATTGAGAGATTTCACTTTGATTGGATGGTTGTTACACATTGTTTCATCATATATCGTATTATATTAAAAACACACCTAATAAGTGATAATTTATGTATGAAACTCACACTCTCAATAGTTTAGGTATGAAACTCAAAAAGAGGGATAATTTAAGTGTGTTTTTAACATTTATCTTTTGTTTTAATGAATACAATGTTCGATATAAGTAAACAAGTAGAGTATTTATATATCTGTTTGATTATTTATTTGTTTATTTTACTAAATATACTTATAAAAAATGAATTTAGAATTCATTGAAGTCATGTTCTAAAATTCAATATTTATAAGATTTACATATTAACTTCGTTTCTAAAATAAATTATTGCTCTCATTTAAATGATAGAGTTTCTTCTTTAGTATTAACATATTAGCAATTTTTGCATAGTTTTCTTTCTTGTGATTTATGTTGCTATTGTTTGTGTCCAGTGTTTTGCTTATTACATTATATGCGATTCAGATTTTAATTGATACTTTAATAAAAATTTCGAATGCCAGATAAAAAAAAAAAACAAAAAACTAAAGCACCTGCAGAAAATGAATTTGTCGGCAAGAAATATAGAAAATGAGTTGTACTCTCTTTTTCAATAACCCCACATGCACAATGATAAATGACTTTTAATATTTAAGAAATTGAATTATTTATCTTTTCTAAAATTCCCTAATAATTCATACATGACAACAAATGATTTATCATGTATTTTTTTTTTTAAATAAAGGCATAATATTTAAGCGTGTTTTAATTTAAAATTTTGACTTCAGCTAATATCTATATCTTTGACTTTTATATTAGTATAAGTATACTTAAACTTGTATCAATTTGAACAAGTAGACACATACGCTTTACATGACGATTCATATGAGATACACTCAAATTGATTTATATTAAGCTATATAGGAGACACATTTATGTATTATGTCTTTTAAGAAATTTTATCTTTGTCACCATATAAGGACCGTATATTCACCATCAAATATTATCAAACAGTGTTAAGTATTCTTTAAATCTGTTTGAATTCAAAATTTTAAAAATAAAATTATATTTAATAGACGATATACTTCACCTCAAAATTACAACTTTTATGTTCGAATACAAATTAATCGAGTCTTAAAATATTTATTAATGTCTAAGGAGAAAAAGCTAAAGCATATTTTCTACTTTTCACACTTAGTAAATTTTTTCTTATCCAATGTTCAATATACCCATTTAAATTGATTAAATTTAAATTTGCGTAAAAAAATTTCAATATAACCAAAGCCTAAGCAGAGAAAGAAACAAGAGCATATATTCCAATCTTTCACACCTATCAATTATTTTTCCTATTTGATATGAGATAAAAGCTATTAAATTTGAATTCACGCTAAGAAAAATCTCATAATGGAGATAAACATCAACATTGAGAGATTTCACTTAGATTGGATGGTTGTTACACATTGTTTCATAATGTATCGTCTTATATCAAAAACACACCTAATAAGTGATAGTTTATGTATGAAACTCATACTCTCAGTAGTTTAGGTATTAAACTAAAAAAAGAGAAATAATTTTGATGTTGTTTTTGACATTTATCTTTTGTTTTAATGAATACAATATTTGGATAAATTGTATCTTCCTCCGTCGTTACATGATGTCACAAACCATGACTTGAATGATAAACCTACAAAAAAAATAGGGTACGGAGTACATGAGTACATTTATTATGAAAGGTAGCGTAAAAAATGAAATATAATTATTAAATAATAAATAAAGACAAAACGAGAAGAAAATATTAAGGTAATGACACAATCAAACCAAATTGATCGTTACATAAAATAGGTCTTTTCATCGTTACCTAAGGATGGATTCAAACATACAATATAATACTATTTAAATAATAAACAAAACAAACATTGTATTTAAACTAATAATACAATACTAAACAAGGTGTGAGACTCAAACCGAGACCTCAAATTAAATCTTGGGAAGGAAAAATGAAAAAGAATTACAAGTTCAAGAATCGAATCGAATCAAATCGAAACTAGAGTCTACAAGATAAATGTTCATCTATCAACTAATCAATCAACTCACCTATTAAGATTTGTCGAATTGAAACTAGAGTCTACAAGATAAATGTTCATCTATCAACTCAGCTATTAAGATTTTACGAACGGTTACTCAATAACCTCTTTAATGGCAGGTGTGATTCAAAGCATTATATCTTTTTATCACATTTCCCTTTCAAATTCAAACAATTTTTGTTGCAATGGTTACCAATTCATCAACCAACATTGTTGAGCTCAATGAAGTAATTGTAGCTGTAATTCCATGGCCAGAACATGGTCATCTCAATCAACTTTTCCATATTGCTAACTTCATCTCTTCTCACAATATCCCTCTTCACTTCATCTCTCTCACTGATCGAAATCAAGATCTAAAAAATCGCGTCCAAAATACCTCAAAAATCCATTTTAATGACCTTTTAGCACCCCCTCTGACCCAAATTTCAGAACCCAGAGAGGATTTTGCTGATGAGTTTGCATTTTTGGAGTTTTTGGATAAATTGGGGGAACCCATTTATGAAATTTGTGTTGAAATCTCGAAGAAGGCGAAGAAATTGGTGGTTGTTTTTGATTCTTTGATGACGGATGTGATTAAGGGAGTGTATGCGATATCAAATGTTGAGTGTTACTCTTTTCATGCGATTTCAGCTTTTTGTATGTATTCTACATTTCAACAGGTTGTTGGTGAAGTTGAAGACGGAGTTGCACGCCAAGTGTTCGATGAAATGCCTGAAGTGGGGGATTGTTTTGGACCCCATATATTTGAGTTTGTGCAAAAGGAAAGGGAATGTAATCTTCATTGTGGAGAGTTTATGAATTCTTGTAGGGAATTAGAAGGGGAGTACTTGGATTTACTTGTCAATGTTAGGAAGAAGCCATTGTTTGCTCTTGGTCCATTTCATATGTTGCAAGAATTACCCGAGTCATCGGGCAATAGGAATCGCCACGAGTGTCTTGAGTTTCTCAACGAGCAAGATTTTGATTCAGTAATGTTTGTTTCGTTTGGAACGACTACTACATTGTCGCGAGAGCAAGTGAATGAGCTTGCGCTTGGTTTGGAAAGGAGCAACCATAAGTTCATTTGGGTGATAAGAGAAGCGGATAAAAAGATGGAGACGGAGAAATGTGGAGGGAAAGATTCGAACTTTGAATTGCCAGAAGGGTTTGAAGAAAGAGTGGAAGGAAGAGGAATGGTGGTGAGGAATTGGGTGCCTCAATTGGAAATCTTGGGACATAAATCTACGGGAGGGTTCTTGAGTCACTGTGGATGGAATTCTTGTATGGAGAGCGTTAGCATGGGAGTTCCTATAGCAACTTGGCCAATTCAAGTGGACCAACCGTATAACGCTGTTTTTGTAACCAACGTGCTGAAGATTGGAATCCCGGTTAGGAGTTGGGCTCGTAGGGAAGAATTGGTAACAGCAACAACTATTGAGAAAGCTGTCAGGACTTTGATGGGTACACCGGAAGGAGAAGAGATTCGACAGAGGGCAATCGAGTTGAGCAATAAGATCAAGAACTCTGTTAGTCATGGAGGAATTGCACATAAGGAAAGGGAATCTTTCATTTCTTGTATTACCAAATAAATTTCACTCAATGAACATCAACATTTTGTATCAAGTATGTCATGAATAACTATTTTTCAAGTGACATGTTTCCTTTAAATTTCATGCATACCAAATTTCTGTCATGTTAGTTATCGACACGCATAATACATAAATGTGTCCTTTAACTTGGCCTCATTTTAGATTTATGCCCTCCAACTTTGGGTGTGCACAAGTAGGCGTTCAAACCTGTATAAAGTTGAACAAGTAGACACATAAGTCCTACGTGACATAAAACATGTAGGATGCAAATTGTCATGTAGGATGCCACGTAAAATGTGTGTCTATTTGTGCACGTCTAAAGTTGAAGGGCATAAATGTGAAATGATACCAAGTTAAAGGGCATATTTATGTATTATGCCTTGTCAATATGCATTCAAACATAAGAAACAAAGGTGGCTAGTGTTTTATTATTAAGGGAAAAGGGTCAAAATTGTAAAGGATTACAAAGCCAAATCTCTTTGGTGAAACTAGTATATGAACAACATTCCATAAATATCAAGGTGGCTAGTGTTTTATTATTAAAGGACATCTTGTGTCATATTTAACCTCATCATGTTGTTCGGACTCTCCAAAAATGCCATCTTGTGTGTGTCGGATCCTTCAAAAGTAATGCAATATTGCAGGATACGATATAGGTGCAACAACATTTTTGGAGAGTGAAACAACGTAACATAGAAAGTTATCCGGTAATGTAGGAGATGAAAGATTCTGTTTCTTCGCGTGCAGCTCCTCCATTGCCAACAAAGTTCTTGATCTTATTGCTCAAATCCACTGCTCTCTGCCTTATATCTTCCTCTTCCGTCGAACCCATCAACCTTGACAGCTTTTTCAACAGCAGATGCTGTCACCAATCCTTCTCTCAGAACCCAACTCCACACAGATTCCAATTTTCGTGGTTACAAAAACAGCATTATATGGCTGCAGGTCTGCATTGTTAGGCCAAGCTGCTATGTGAACTCCCATACTAGTGCTCTCTAAACAAGAATTCCATCCACAATGACTCAAGAACCCGCCTGTAGATTTATGTCTGAGCATGAGCTCATTCACTTGTTCTTGTGAGAACTTAGTATTTGTCCCAAACGGAACGATTATTACCAAGTTAACATGTTGCTCGTCGAGGAATGCTAAGCATTCAGGACGAGTTGTGCTGCTCCTAGTGTCGTGTGATTCTAGGAGCAACATATGAATTGGACCAATATCCCACAATGGGTTCTTGTGTGCTTTTATTTGCGAGTAAATCTACATACTTACCTTCCACTTCTCTGCAGGAATTGATGAGTTCTCCGGAGTTGACTGTCCATTCGCGTTCCGTTTTTTAACGAGTAATTATATACAGTCCAAAACAACTCTCCATTGTAGGAAGTTTGTCTTGCAGTTGCTGAAGCATTTTGTCATGATCATCATCAATTATGTCAATACATTGTCGGAACAATGAATATCTGGTAAAAGCTGGGATGGCATGGAAAATGTAGGACTCAACGTTTGTGAACGAAAGCCCTCCCCCGCTCAGTCCTCACTACCACCACATAGAGTCCTCATTAGATTGGCATGAATTATGACTAATCTCTTTGCATTGGTGGAGAGCTCAATACTTTGGCGAATTGCCCCAGTGTTTTTTTCCAACAGAACTGCAATCAAAGGCAGATCATTATCAACGTCTCCAGTATCATCTATTTCAGAAGGCAGCTGATGGTCATCGAAATGAATGTTGGAGAGACTTCAAGACCATCTTGGACGCGCTGCTTTAAACTTTGACTTTGATCAACAAGACAGAGTAAGTGTACTGGACTATTATGGGAGGCGGTGAAGTGAGCAAGAACGAAGAGTTGATTGAGATGGCTATACTCAAGAAATGGCACCATGGTCACACTCACTTCATTGTCTGACTGCAGTAGCCATTGGAATTGAAGGAGAAGAACTGAGAAGAGAAATGAATAACTTACAATAAGCTTAGGACTTAACAGGGTAAAATGCTACTACCTCTTATAGTCACAAAAATATCAAAGCATGTGTAACTTTGGGATGATCCAAGAGGAAGTAATTGCTTAATATTTTCAGGCATAATACATAAACATGACCCTTAACTTGGCTTTAGCGGACAACTATGTCCTCCAACTTTGAGTGTGCACAAGTAGACACTCAAACTTGTATAAAATTAAACAAGTAGACACACGTGTCCTACATGGCATAATACATGTAGGACACAAAATTGTCATGTAGGGTGCCATGTAGGACAACTGTATCTATTTGTTTAATTTTAGACAAGTTTAAGTGCCTACTTGTGCACACCCAAAGTTAAAGGTCATAGTTGGCTGACACCAAGTTAAGGGTCATGTTTATGTATACCACAAGATTGAACTACCACTCATGCCTCTCCCGCATCAAGTTGACTGTCCCGTCTTACGTAGTGTTACTCGGCCATCAACTTCTTCTTTTGAAAAAAAAGGATTCCATCAACAAAACTTTATCTTCATAATGTTTGTACCAAATGCAGGTCATTGTACAGACAGTTCAGAATCAGCCCAATAAGGATAAATCAGTGACTCAAGTTTCAGCTGGTGTTTCCAGGTATGCCTCACAAATCCACTTGTTTTGAACAATGAACAATATGTTTCATTTTATTTTTTTGTAAGGACCAATAGGTTATTTTGCTCGGACTCTCAAAAATGCTGCAACACCAGTGTTGGATCCTCCAAAGATTCACTACTTTAATTTGGAGGATCCAAGACACACCTGTCAATAACTTTGAAGAGTCTAAGTAGCATAGCAACAACAACATACCCGGTGTAATCTCACAAGTGGGGTCTGGGGAGGGTAAAGCGTACTCGGTCCTTGGGAGGTAGTGAGAAGCCGTTATCGATACACCCTTGGCTCAAGGAAAATGGAAATATTAACACCACTATCTCCATCAGTCTCCATTAGCAATCAAAGCAAGAGGAGATCATTTAGTACAAGGGATCAAGCCAATCTATGTTTTTTAAGCTAATAATTTAAAAGATGGGGCAGCAAAAGAGGATTGAAAATATCTCTCAATGGATTGAAATGACTTTCAATAATTTTATTAAGCATTGAAGAGCTTTAAATAGCCAGCATAAATACCTTCATAATTTGAAACTCAACAACTCAAACAACTTAACTAAAATTCAAATTCATCTCAAACTAAACAACTTATTTTGCGAATGCAGTAACTAAAAGCAAATTTCAACGGTGAAGTTATTCAATAATATGTGATATGAAAGATTCCATTGCCTTGCGTGCAAGTCCTCCGCGGCTAACAGAGTTTTTGATCTTTTTGCTTAATTCCACTGCCCTTTGCCTCATTTCTTCCCCTTCTATGGTACCCATCAATGTCTTGACAGATTTCTCAATGGTTGATGCTTTTATCAATTCATCCCGGTGAGACCAACGCTTGACATAGATTCCAATCTTCAACAAATTGTTTACAAGTATAGCGTTAAATGGCTGATCGACATGGATTGGCCATGTTGCTATAGGTACTCCCATGCTAATGCTCTCGATACAAGAATTCCATCCACAGTGACTCATAAACCCACCCGTAGATGAATGCCCCAAGATTTCCAACTGTGGTGCCCAATTAACCATTATTCCTCTTCCTTCCACTCTCTCTTCAAACCCTTCGGGTAATTCAATCTTTACGTCTTTTTCTTTAAGTTTCTCTGCACTATCTCCTTTTCTTAGTACCCAAATAAATTTATGGTTGCTTTGTTCTAAACCCAAAGCAAGCTCATTGACTTGCTCTTGTGATAATGTAGTGGAACATATAAGATTTGACATTCAACAATGCATTTACTTCCAATATTTGTTCACTCATTATAAGGTCATGAATTATGACTAATTTTCTTGCCTTAGTAGAGAGTTGAACACATATTTCATTAATGGGCTTTGTTAGTTTTTCCAGAAACATTAGAATCGGAGGCTCTCCATCGCGAACATCTTTTTCTGTTGGAGAAGAAGGTCTCAAAAGGTTTTCGAAATGGATGTTTGAGACCCCTACATCATCTTGAATTCGAAGTTTCAAATCTCTGTTCACATCAGCAAAACAGAGGAAGTGTACTTGTATATTATGGGACACGATGAAACGAGCAAGAACGAAGAGCTGATTGAGATGGCTGTAATCAGGGAATGGCACCATGGCCACAATCACTTCATTGATAGCAGCCATTGCAACAAAAAGAGAAGAACTTTGTGAAGATTGAGTTTTGGAAGGATATACTAATTAATACTAAGGACAATATAGGAAAAAAAGACGGGAAAATGCATAAGTACCCCCAGCCTATACCCGAAATCCCAGAGACACACCTAACCTTTACTAAGGTCCTATTTACCCCTAAACTTAATTTATCTATAATATTCTACCCTTTTTCGGCCTACGTGGCACTATCCTTGAAAAATTTGTCAACATACGCTGGGCCCACAAGATAGTGCCACGTAGGCCAAAAAGGGGTAGAATATTATAGATAAATTAAGTTCAGGGGGTAATAGGACCTTAGTAAAGGTTAGGTGTGTCTCTGGGATTTCGGGCATAGGCCGGGGGGTACTTATGCATTTTCCCAAAAAAGACTATGATAAATTTATAACCATTGGAATTTTTGAACACATTTTGCCAAGTCTTGTTTAATTCATAAATACGTGTAATTTCATTTTGAACTGAGATCACCCTTTTGATGGAAAATATATATATTTTTATTAGTTGGAACTTGGAATGACCTTTTCTAACTTTCAAGTTTATTAATTATTTTTAAATAGGTTAATTGTATAAATATTACGTTCGTATTATCCCACCTAAAAAAGTTGATGCCACATTGATCGATCGATAAAAATGACTTTACACGCTTCTTAAAAAATATAGTAATTAATATGAATGATTTTTGTACCGACAACTTAGCTCAGGACCAACCAAAGAAGATAAGGTACACAATGAATTTTGCACTTAACTATATGATGCGCATGCCACTCTTTTCATGAACATTTATAATAAAAGATATGGTGTGATATGTAGATCTAGGATAAGTAATTAAATATTATCTTCGTTTTATATTACTTGATTTACATAAATAATATTTTCATATATAAATAAATAATGATACTTTTCTTTTGAACCAAGAGTCAGAAATATCCTTTCTGCTTCACAAAGGTGGGGTAATGTGTGCCTTTTTTCAGACGCTACTTGTAAAATTACAATGAATATGTTGTTGTAATAAAAATTTGTGATGCTAAGTGTTCCATTATGAAGAAAATGCGTGATGCATGTGTTAAGCGCATGTAGTGATTTTGAACCTTGTAAGGAATTAAAACTTGTTATTTAAGTGGAAAGGGTGGTGGGGTCGACTCATTATTCGTTGAGCTTCTAGCTCCGCACCTACCAACCTTTGCGGAATTCTTTTGGAGGACAAACCGTCTTTAATCCCCGAGAGTAGTATATAAGGATCTTGTTCAATTCCTAAACACGTGCAATTCTATTTTCAACTGAGATTACCTTTTGATGCAAAATATATTTTTGTTGATGAGAGAAACGAGACTGAGATAGTTTGGACATGTGAATAGGAGGTGTGTGGATGTACATGTACTACTAAGGAGGTGTAAGAGTAAGCCAAAGAAACACTGGGTGGAGGTGATGAAACAGAACATGATACATCTTCATCTTACTGATGACATGACCATAGATAGGAAGATATAGAGGTCGAGAATCAGGGTAGAAGGATAGTAAAGTAGCTGAGTGTTGTCATACTTTTATGTGGGATAGGTAAGGCGTAAGTCCCTTCTTGTTGCTTCATTTGCTCCATGTATCTTGTCATTTTCTTGTCGTTCTTTTCCTTTTTATCTTGTTTTGTCTACATTTCTTTTGAGATGAAGATTTATCGAAATCAATTTCTCTACCCCGCATAGATAGGGTACGGTTTGCGTACATCCTTCGCTCCCAGACCTCACCCTTTCTAACTTCCAATTTGAAATATCTTTTAAATATAACTTGAGGATAATATAGAAAAAAGAAGAAGACAGTTGTACCATTTATAACCAATGAAATTTTGAACCAGCTTTGGTAGTGCAAAGTTGGATTATTATTTTACCCCTATATTAAATTAAAATCATATATTACTAAGCATTTAATTACTAATGAAATATTAAAAAGTAATTATATCATAATATAAATAATAAAAGTGGAAATATATTAAGTCAAAAGTTTGAAAGATGGAAAGCTCCCTAACTGAAAGATCGATCAGAAAAAAATACCCTTTAAAAATACTACTCCATCCGTTTCATTTTATGTGACACCGTTTGACTTAACAAAGTTTTTAAGAATAAAAGAACAACTTTTGAAATTTGTGGTCTAAACAATCCATAAATATTTGTGTGGTTGAAAGTCATTTCATTAAGAATAAAAATGAAATTTTAAAGTTGAATTATTTTTAATTATAGTAAGATGACATATTTATGAAATGGACAAAAAATAAAAGGATGCCAAGTAAAATGAGACGGAGGGAGTCGTTGACTTAATTAGTTAGCCCCTCATCCTCAGGGCATCTCCAACCCTACACTCTATTTTAATCTCCAAATATAGAGTTCTCTATTATTTTAATCTCCAAATATAGAGTTTTCTATTTTTTCAGACAATCAATTCCAACACAATTCTCTATTTTACTCTCTAAAAATGAGTCTTTTTCTCTCTCCTCAATATTATAATATTATTTCTATTTCATTCTTATTTACTTATTTCATAGTATAAATCCTTTATTTATTTTTCCCAATAATTACTTTATATAATTTTCATGTGATATAAAATTATATTTTATTCTAAATTTTAAATAACATAAATTGCAAGAAAATATTATATAATATACAAATTAATGGACAAATTCAAATAAAAGTGAAATACAATTACATAAACACTCAATTTTCAAAATTATTACGTTGCTCCCATAAATTCTCTGTTAATGCATTACGGAGTTCAAAATGAGCATTTTTGTCCTTAATTTATTTATGTCTAGCTAGAAGTTGTTTAAATCGGAGATTTTCATCTACCACCATTTTTGTCGTTGGAGTTGGAGCCTCTAAGACATCTTGAATTGGTGCATCAAGATCACGTTGATCCTCAATTATCATGTTGTGCAGTATAATGCATGTAGTCATTATATCATGTAGCACTTTCTTTCTCCAAAAACGTGACGGTCCTGCAAAAATTGCAAAATGTGATTGTAAAACTCCGAATGCACGTTCAGCATCTTTTCGGCATGATTCTTGTTTCATCGCGAATTAATTATTATGTTATGTATTGTATTTTATCTTACATTTAAATTATTATGTTATGTATTGTATTGTTATCTTGTATTTTAATTATCATATTATGTGTTGTATTTTTAAATTAAATTTTTCATCTTATCATTTTAATTTTGTGTATTCTTTATAGTGAAAATTAATAATAAAATCAAATTATATTATCGACGAAAATTTTAAAAAAAAAACTATTAATTCGGAATGAAAGTAGTATATATTAAATAATATATTTTTTAAAATATTATATTACATTTAAAAGAAGTATGAATAGTAGATATTTAATTAATGACATTATATGTAAAATAATATGTTAATTAGAAAGTAATAAAAATAATAATAAAATATTCAAAAAGTGAAATAGAGAGTGTGAATAGTAGTTCTCCAAATTTGGAGAACTACTATTCACATTTCTAAATATGAAGAATAGAGGTTGATATAAAGCTGGGTTGGAGTGCTCATTCTCTATTTTACTCTCCAAATATAGAGAATGGAGAGTAAAATAGAGGTGGGTTGGAGATGGTCTCAATCAATACTTTACACGTTGGAATATAATAACTATTGCCACCCCCACCAAATTCTACTAACCAAAACCCCACATTTCTTGTCTGTATTAACGTAGACTGATAAATACTAGTAATAATTATTATAATTTTAATAATCAAAACCCCACATATCTTGTCTGCATTAAAATATAGAATGATATATAAATACTAATAATTGTTACTCATAATTTTAACAACCAAAACCCCATATTTCTTGTCTGCATTAACATAGAATAATAAATACTAATAATTGTTATGGTAAGTGATATTTCCTCCGTTCAATAATACCTGTCTACTAGTATTGATTATACACATTTTTTAAGAAATTATAAATAGAAGGATAATTTTACTGTATCATTCTTTGAATATAACAAATACAATGTCTTGAAAAATATAATAAGAAAATGACTATAATTAATGACAGAGATAAATTAGGAACTAAGTATAAAATTATCCATTAATTTTATAAAGTGGAGAAATATTATATTATAATAGAAAAATATTTTAGATGTATTTTTGACTGTTTAATTTTATCTAAAATGAAAATCATCGATCTTCGTAACTTGCTTATCAGTTTCATTTTTAACAAGTAATTAGACAAAGACAAGTCATGTAGGAGGAAATTCAGATTATGGGAAGTTAACATGGCAAACACAACAATCAATAACAACTCTACTAATGAATATGTTAATGAACAAGTAATTAACAAGTCATATAGCACTAGTTAGACAAATTAATGACATGATTAATTAATTAATGTGTACTCTTATTTGCTAATTTTGAGAAACAGCCTTGTTTATTGCACCATTATGCTTTAATCAAGATGTTATCTTGGAGATTGAAAACTTCACATCAAAGTAAAAACAAGAAAATCCTCTTTTGTAATTATTGTCATGATTTTCTTTTTTAGAATTAAACGATAAGAACTTTGACTAACATTTTACAATATATTTTTTCACCATATTAATATGCCAAAAATTGCAATTTATATAACTTTTCGAATAATTTTTGAATATCTTAATTTTTTGTTTAAAATTCGAATTAATGTTATTTGATTTAACTTCAAAATATGCAATATACGATTAAAAGTGGATGAAGGGAGTACTTTTTTATTATTATTTTCCCTCAGCTACAATTTAAAATGAAAGAAAAATCATTGGTGTTCTCCCTTGATTTTAATTTGATGATTTTATGTTAGATTGAATCATGAATTATGATTATGATCTCTTGCGTCATTTCTATCAAGTAAATAAATATCATTTTGACTATGAATTAATATTAATTATTCTATTTTTTATTCTACATAAAATAATACGTAAAGTTCCTCATAATTTATTACATATATTAATTCAGTAGAGTTTTATATTACAAACTAGACACAATGTTAATTTACATGAAAAACTTAGCTTCTAATCAATTATCAAATATAATATTACCTATATTGAATTTAATATCAACATAGCTCAACGCTATTGAGGCACACGAAGCCAGATCTTTGTGATTTGTTGAGTTAAAAAAATAATAATATATAGGAGTATTTAAATTGACTTCTCCACATGATGAGGCTCTAATTTCTACATCATTTTTAACTTTCTTCCTAATATACTATTATCATAGTGGTGCAACTAGTAAGGTAAAATTAAAATATAATAAAAAGGACAAGCGTCAAATCAACTTCAAATTCGCGAGTTAAAATTCAAAAAACTTCAAACATACAAGTCTAAGGGCAGATGCAAAGTATTTAAATTGAGTTAATCTGAATTCAATATTTTCAATATTATATACGTAAATCTTTTGAAATGTATCAAATCAATGCTAAAAGCCATAATTATTAAAACCGTAAAAATAAAATATTGGATTTGTCTATATACAAGTCTAGCCCCTCATCATAAAACCAAAATTCTAAACACGTTGGGCATATAGCCCCGCATTTCTTGGCTACATTAACATGTGGAAATAACTACAACCGTCCAAATTCTAATAATTTTTTTTTTTGTTACGTTGACATGTTTTCTAATAATTGTAACCCTCCAATGCACACGAAAAGTTTTTATGCTTAGCTTTTTAGTAATTGCACTATTAAATTTGGGCTTTGGGTTACATTTGGACGTAAGTCATGTATTTTGTGGCTTAATATAATTTGATATAAATTTTAGGAATCACATAGTTTTAATATGAAATTACAATCTATCCCTATTTTAGTTTGTAATTACATTAATCCCTGAAAAAGTAAAACAAACCGGAGACATAATATGTAGCTCGGATACATTATAAAATAAACTGTAGACATAATATGTAGCTCGGATACATTATAAAATAATTTAGAATTAGGAGAGACATAAGGGATTTTAGAGGTTTTTAGAAATAGAAGAGAATATTAGAAATAAGGGAAACATAAGACGTGTATTTCAGTAATTTTTCCTAATTTGTATCAATAAATGGGCACGGCCCAATGTTTTTGATTAAAAGAAAAAAAGACACGAAAAATTAATAAAGTCGCGTAATGTCTAAAATTTGGCTTGTAAATGTGAAAATATGTCTTAAAATAGTGGGACTATACATAATGTTTCCCCAACTCATTACGGAGATCCTCATAAAAAAAATTTAGAAAAAATTTTCAAGTGCCCAAGGCGCCAGATCCATGGGCTAATACACACGAAACATCAAGAAAGTGAGATAATTGCTTAAAGTTGGCTCGTAAATGCGAAGAATATGTCTTAAATAGGGTGGGACTATATGTAATGCTCCCCCAATTCATTACAGAGGTCCTCATAAAATTTTTCCAAAAAGAAACTTTCGGGTGCTTCAAGGCGCCAGATCCATGACCTAATACACGCAAAAAACGAAGAAAGTCATGTAATTTCTAAAAGTTGGCACATAGATGTGAAAATATGCCTTAAAAATGGTGGGACTATACGAAATGCTCCTCCAACTCATTACGGATCGGAGGTCCTCATAAAGTTTTTTCAGAAAAAAATTTCGGATGTCCAAGGCGCTAGATACATGGGATAATACACAAAAAAAATGACCAAGAAAGCCTCATAATTTCTAAAAGTTGGCTCGTAAATGCAAAAATATGCCTTAAAAAATGGTGGGACTATATGTAATGCTCCCCCAATTCATTACAGAGGTCCTCATAAAATTTTTCCAAAAAGAAACTTTCGGGTGCTTCAAGGCGCAAACCAAGAAAGTCATGTAATTTCTAAAGGTTGGCACATAGATGTGAAAATATGCCTTAAAAATGGTGGGACTATATGAAATGCTCCTCCAACTCATTACGGATCGGAGGTCCTCATAAAGTTTTTTCAGAAAAAAATTTCGGATGTCCAAGGCGCTAGATACATGGGATAATACACAAAAAAAATGACCAAGAAAGCCTCATAATTTCTAAAAGTTGGCTCGTAAATGCAAAAATATGCCTTAAAAAATGGTGGGACTATACGTAATGCTCCCCCAACTCATTACGGAGGTCCTCATAAATTTTTTCCAAAACGAAACTTTTCGTTGCTTCAAGGCGCCAAATCTATGACTAATACACGCGAAAAATCAAGAAAGATGCGTAATTCCTAAAAGTTGGATCATAGATGTGAAAATATGCCTTAATAACAGTGTGACTATACGAAATGCTCCTCCAACTCATTACGGCTCGGAGGTCCTCATAAAGTTTTTTCAGAAAAAAAATTTGGGTGCCCAAGGCACCAGATCCATGGCTAATACACACGATAAAACCAAGAAAGCCTCATAATTCCTAAAAGTTGGCTCGTAAATGTGAAATATGCCTTAAAATGGTGGGACTATACGTAATGTTCCCCCAACTCATTATGAAGATCCTTATAAAAAAATTTCAAATTTTTTTTAGGGTGCCCAGGGCGCCAGATCCATGGGCTAATACACACGAAAAACCAAGAAAGTCGCATAATTTCTAAAAGTTGGCTCGTGAATGCGAAAATATGTATTAAAAGGGTGTAACTATATGTAATGCTCCCCCAACTCATTACGGAGGTCCTCATAATGTTTTTTCAGAAAAAAACTTTTGGATGCTTCAAGGCGCCAGATCCATGGCCTAATACACGTGAAAAATTAAGAAAATCGCGTAATTTCTAATAGTTGGCTCATAGATTTGAAAATATACCTTAAAATGGTGGGACTATACGAAATGCTCCTCCAACTTATTACAGAGGTACTCATTAAAAAAAATTAGGTGCCAAAGGCCCAGATCCATGGGCTAATAACACACTAAAAAACAAGAAAGTTGCATAATTTCTAAAAGTTGGCTCGTAAATGCGAAAATATGCTTTAAAAAATGGTGAGACTATACTTAATGCTCCCCCAACTCATTATGGAGGTCCTCATAAAATATTTTCAGGAAAAAAAATCTGGTGCTTCAAGTCGCAAGATCCATGACTAATACACACGAAAAACCAAGAAAGTCCCGCAATTCCTAAATGCCTTAAAAATGGCGGGGCAATACGTAATGCTCCCCAACTCATTACGAATGTCCCCATAAAAAATTTTTTGCTACCCCAAGGCGTCAGATGTATGAGCATATATACATGAAAAACTAAGAAAGTCGCGTAATTCTTAATAGTTGGCTCGTAAATGCGAAAAATACCTTAAAAATTGTGGGACTATATGTAATGATTCCCCAACTCATTAAAGAGGTCTTCATAAAGTTTTTTCAGAAAAAAATTGCAGATTCCCCAAGGCACCAAATCTATGGGCTAATACACACGAAAAACCAAGAAAGTTGCGTAATTCCTAAAAGTTGGCTCATAAATGCGAAAATATGCCTTAAAAATAGTAAGACTTATAAGTAATGCTCCAACAACTCATGACAGATGTACTCATAAAAAAATCAGAATTTTTTTATGGGTGCCCCAAGGCACCAAATCCATGGGCTAATGCTCACAAAAAACCAAGAAGATCGCGTAATTCCTAAAAGTTGGCTTGTAAATGCGAAAATATGCCTTAAAATGGTGGGACTATATATACGTAATGCTCCCCAACTCATTGTGGAGGTCCTCATAAAGTTGTCTTAAAATAATTTCGAGTGGCCAAGGCGCCAGTTCCATGGGCTAATACATACGAAAACTAAGAAAATCGCGTAATTCCTCAAAGTAGGCTCGTAAATGTGAAAATATGCCTTAAAATGGTAGAACTATACATAATGATACCCCAACTCATTATGGAGGTCTTCATAAAGTTTTGTCAGAAATTTTTTTTGGTTGCCTAAGGTGCCAGATTCATGGGCTAATACACACGAAAAATCAAGAAAGTCGCGTATTCCTAAAGGTTGGCTCATAAATGTGAAAATATGTCTTAAAATGGTGGGACTATACGTAATGCTCCCCCAACTCATTTCGGAGGCCCTCATATTTTTTTTACAGGTGCCTTAAGGTGCCAGATTGATGGGTTAATACACATGAAAATCATGAAAGTAGCGTAATTTCTAAAATTTAGCTCATAAATACAAAAATATGCCTTAAAAATGGTGAGACTATATGTAATGCTCCCTAACTCATCACGGAGGTCCTCATAAAGTATTTATAGAAAAATATTTCGAGTGCCTAAGGTTCCAGATCTATAGGCTAATACACACGAAAGATAAAAAAGTCACGTAATTCCTAAACGTTGGCTAGTAAATGCGAAAATATGCCTTAAAATGGTGGGACTATACATAATTCTCCTTTAACTCGTTACAGAGGTCCTCATATAATTTTTTCAGACAATTTTTTTGGGTGTCCCAAGGCACCAGATCCATGAGCTAATACACGCGAAAAACCAAGAAAGTCGTGTAATTTCTAAAAGTTGGCTCGTAAATTCAAAAATATGCCTTAAAATTGTGGGATTATACGTAATTCTCTCCCAACTCATTACGAATGTCCTCACAGAATTTTCAGAAAAAATGTTCAGGTTAGGCGCTAGATCTATGGGCTAACACATGAAAAAAAACAAGAAAGCCCCAAGATGCCAGATCCATGGGCTAATACACACAAAAACTCTATTTGTGGAATCACACTGAGTATGTTTTTGAATAAAAATATGTGATGCTAAGTGTTCCACTCTGAGCAAGACGAGTGATGTATGTGTTAAGTGCATGTAATGATTTTGAGCCTTGCAAGGACTTTAAGCTTGTTATTTAAGTGAAAAGGTTTGTAGGGTCGACTCATTATTCGTTGAGTTTCTAACTCTGCACCTACCTGCCTTTGCGGATCTCTTTTAGATGGAAAACCGTCGTAATACTCGAGAGTAGTATATCAGAATCTTGTTGAATTCTTAAACACATGTTATTCTATTTTCAACTGAGATCACCTTTTGATGCAAAATATATTTTCGTTGATGAGAGAAACGAGATTGAGATAGTTTGGACATTTGAATATGAGGTGTGTGGAATGTGGATGCACCACTAAGGAGTTGTAATATGTTGTCTATTGCAGGCTTTAGAAGAGGTAGAAGTAAGACGAAGAAACACTGGGGGAGGTGATTTGAGAGAACATGATATATCCTCATCTTACTGACAATAGGACCATAGATAGGAAGACATAAAGGTCGATGATTAGGGTAGAAGAGCAGTAAAGTAGTTGAGTGTTGTCATACTTTTTGTGTGGGATAAGTAAGGGGTCAGTCCCTTCTTCTAATCTTCTCTTATTTCAATGTAGTATTGTTTCTTATTAGCTTAGTATTTTCTTCTTCACTTATCACAACTACTTGTTGCTTCATTTACTCTTTGTATCTTGTCATTTTGTAATTGTTGTTTCCTTTTTTATTGTTTTGTCGACACTTTTTTGAGACGGGGATCTATCGAAACCATTTTATCAACCCCACAAAGGTAGGGTTAGGGTCTGCGTACATCCTTCCCTCCTAGACCTCACTGGTGGAATTACACAAGACATGTTATTATATTATTATTGTTGGGACGACCCTTTCTAACTTGCAATTTTCATTCGGTGTCCGTTGCTTTAGCTAATTATCTTTTAAATAACTTATTACCAACATGGGATGGTTGGGATCTCTTCACCCTTAAATCGAGATCACGGGTTTGAACCCTGGATATAGAAAAAATCATATTGGGACTGTTGCGATTCGGATATAGTTGAACTCCAATGCGGGTACCGAACACCAGATGGAAAGTCAAAAGGAAAATCTTTTAAATAACTTAATTATATATATATTTTTCACATGATCGATTGATCTATGTAACCTAAACTCTTTCTACATTTGTATTTTCCCACCTAAAAGAGTTAATGCCACATTCATTTGATGAAAGTGATGAACTATTCTTATCCTCATTTTGATCTTCATCGAATCATCCTTGTACATTGCGGTTTAATCATTTGATATTCGAAATTTATTGGTTCGATTACATCGACCTAACTTCACTTAGTCTTGGTTATTTTTTTCACTAACAATTAGTCTAAAAATAAAACAAGTGATATCGCGATGGTTTTCTTGTCTTTCTTCTTAGCTGTGTGTCTAAATGACACCTCTATGCAGGGACGGAGCTACTGTAGCGGAAGGAGGTTCGGACGAACCCACTGGCTTTTTCGTAGATTCTATATTCATATTAAAATATCAAATAAAACGTACACATAAAATTCCGAACCCTCCAGCATAATGAGGTTGGTGGCCTAGCGGTCTCCACGCACCCAGTGAAGTCATTCATTACTCGTGTCGTGGGTTCGAAACCCACTCATCGCACTAAATTTTTGGAATTGGAATTAATTTCAGATAAAAACATTGGATTTTTTTTTTATAAAAAATAGAAAATTAGCAACTGATAATTTATAAAAAAAATTAAAAAAAAACAGCAAACCGGTATAGAAAATTGGCAAATGATAATTTATACTCCATATAAAATAAAAAAACAGAAAAACGGTTAATGAGAAAAAAAAAATAGTGTTTGGGTCATACTCTAAAACAATATCTAACTATTGATTTCTAGACATTCAAAAAAATTTAACCAAAACATATTTTCATTGATTTCTACTCATATTCAAAAACTTTAACCCAAATTTATTTTCAAAAGTTAGGATTCTAACTTTTATTGTTGATCTGATTGCTATCACCCAACCTTTGCCCTTCGATATGTACTATGTACTCCCGCCTCTCCTTTTTCATTTTTTTCTTATTTGTTTGCTTTTACACCGTAGAATTATCTATTCCAAAAATCAATTTTTAATATTTTCTAGGGTTATTCCACATATTGATAATTGATTATAGTGAATAGTTGTTATTTGCTTTTCGAAATTTTGACTTTGAAGGTAGTAATGGTTCAAGGTCACATTGAAACTAGTAAAATATATATTTTAGGTGCGAAAATATTAATGGTGAATTTAATAATTTTTTCTCACTTAAATAGTATTCTAGATCATAATAATAATGTTCGAAATTTATATTTAAAAAATTATTCATCTTTCATTTACAATATTTTAGAACTTTAAATTAAATTACTCAAATCTTCATATTATTAAAATAAGTTTTTAGAATAACAATATCTAAGGTAATGTTTTCAAACATCTCATTAACATAATTTGTGTTTTGTGATTTGTAATTATCCTTTTTAAAATTTAGAACCCACAAGCTTGAAATCTTGGCTCCCCCTCTGCCCCTATGAAGTTATTTGATAATACAGGATATGAAAGATTCAATTTCCTTGCGTGCATCTCCTCCGCGGCTAACAGAATTTCTGATCTTATTGCTCAACTTTACTGCCCTTTGCCTCATTTCGATCCCTTCTGTCGTTCCCATCAACTTGTTGACAGTTTTCTCAATGGTTGATGCTGTCACCAATTCCTCTTGACGTTCCCAACTCCTAACAGATGTTGCAATCTCCAGCAAGTTGGTCACAAAAACAGCGTTAAATGGTTGATCGTAATTGATTGGCCAAGCTGCTATAGGCACTCCCATGCTAATGCTCTCGAGACAAGAATTCCATCCGCAGTGACTCAAAAACCCGCCTGTCGATGTATGTCCCAAGATTTTCAATTGTGGTGCCCAATTTTTCACCACTAGTCCTCTTCCTTCCATTCTTTCTTCAAATCCTTTTGGCAATTCAATCTTCTCCTCATTCTCTTCAAGTTTTTCGGTTTCTATCTTTTTATCTGCTTGTCTTAGTACCCAAATGAAGTTATGATTGCTCTGTTCTAAACCAAGCGCGAGCTCATTGACTTGCTCTTGTGTTAATGTAGTGGTTGTTCCAAACGAGACGAATATAACTGAGTTAACATCTTGCTTGTCTAGAAATTCGAGACATTCATGCTTCGTCATGTTGCTAGAGTCGCGTGATTCTAGCAACATATGAAGTGGACCAATAGCCCAATACTTCTTGTCTTTTGTATGTGCAAGTAAATTCAGGTACTTACTTTCGACTTCTCTGCACGAGTTCATGATTTCTCCTGAATTGAGCTTCCATTCATGTTCTTTTCTAATGAGTGCTGCTGCATATGGTCCACAACAGCTCTCCAACAACGGAAACTCATCGTGCATTTGTTTGATCATTTTTTCATGATCATCATCATCATCATCTACTAAGTGATCAATACTTTGTCGGAGCATAGAGTATCTTGCAAAAGCTGAAATGGCGTGGAACATATAAGACTCCGCGTTCGGGATCAATGAATGAACATCCCTTATATGCTCCATCATTATGGAATCATGAATTATAACCAATCTCTTCGCATTGGTAGAGATATCAATACAAGTTCTTCTAATGGGCTCGACGAGCTTTTTCATAAATATAATAATCGAAGGCAAATCATTGCCAGCATCAAGAGAAGAAGGTACTAAAAGATCATGAAAATGGATGTTTGAGGCACATAGACCACCTTGGACTCGAAGTTTCAAATCTTGGTTCTGATCAGCAAGGCAGAGGAAGTGTACTCGTATATTATGGGAAGCGATGAAACGAGCAAGAACGAAGAGCTGATTGAGATGGCTAAAATGAGGAAATGGCACCATGGCTACAATCACTTCATCAAGGTGAGCAACATTGTCTGATGAGTTTGTAGACATTGGAAGAAATGAATAACTTACCATGTGTATGACAATTGTGTATTATAAAGACAGTAATAAAGACTTTTGAATCTTGTGGTATTAAATATGTCATATATGATGTTGGATTCATAGAAGGAAAGTAAGTCAGATAAATTGAAACGGAATCAGAGAAAAAAAGTCACTTAATAGACTTTACTCTATTAATTTTAATTTTTCCATAGAGTTGGGCACACAATACAATTACCTATAAAGGAGTGGGCACAGAATTCTATGACCTATAAAGGATGTTGACGTCCAATTTTGGACATTCCACAATAGTATATATTAAGGCTTATATACAAGTACTCACGTAAATTCAAATGATGTAATTGGAGAGAATTAGTGAAAGAACTACTTGATTAATTAAAATTTGGCCAGGGATTGAAATCAAGAAAAGCTGAAATAATATATAACAATACATTTCTATAAAACCGGGCTAATAATAAACTTGGAGTTAAAACAAATATTTTGGGACTTTGAAGTATAACAAATATTTATTCGAAATTCAAGGATCAAAGACAATCATATGCACTAAACTTTGCGTGCACGTTAACACTTAGAAGTTCTCCAAGAATTTGGTTAAGAGGCAATTATTGATCCTAACTTTGACATTTTTGAAATAATTTGGCAGAAAAGGGCAACTAGCCTAACTAATTAATAAGAAATTTTTGACAGATCAGCTAGAATTCATTACTTTTCATCACGATTCGATTCAATACGACAGTTTGAAGCAATCATCAATTATTCGATTGTAATGTTTTATAATTCTTATTAATTATTTGACTTTTTTTTTTCTTATATTATGAAGTAGTATTCTTATGGGGTTTTGACAATCATGGTGTATTGATAATAATTGTTGACGTTTTTTTTCTTGTTTTATGCTTAATATAATTTATGGAGTTTGAATTAAATTGTGGAGTTATTCATTAATTTATGTAATCGAAAGAAGAATAATTTAGTGAATATGTTTTACTCAAAAGAACTTTTTTGAAATCATAGAGTGACTGATCAAGAGAAATAAACATTATTCTAGCATACTAACATTCAGTCATTCACTGTTCATTAATTTATTCTCTTAGCTAGGTTTAGGCTTAATCAGAAGAGGAATCAAAATATAGGGGTACTCTAATTAACTAATGAATTCGTGAAAAATTAATAGGATGTTAGACATGATGACTCTTGAATAGAATTATATTTCAATTATTATTTTATATTTGTGTGATCTATAACCTTTGTCTGTTTTCTTATTGATGATAAGTTTTGCTCTTGTTATCAATTATTTTCACTTATAATAGTCGATAAACGTTGTTTAATACCATAACAAACTCTATTTTTGTTCATCCGAATAATAGTTTCCCAAATTCCTTTTGTCAATCATGTGAAGACAATCAATACACTTTTTTTAAAAATAAAAAAAATTGTGCATAAATGTTTATCAAGGGAAATATTGAGGCATGAAGTTGACATTGTTGTACATGCTTGAGAAATTTGGCTACTTATGTAGGGATAAAACGTGTCTTGTACGTATAGAAAAAACAATAGTCAGCATAGTCCGTGGAAAAAAAATAGGCCTAAGTCATCTAGCGCCTCTTAAAGTTGTCCGCATAATTCACTTAGACACCTCAACTGGGGCTAGTACCTATTGAACACTTTTATCTATTCAAAACTTGTTCCTATTAGACAATTTTCGATAATAAGTAAAAAAAATAAAGTGGATGTAATACACTTGCTTGTGATGTGGCAAAATGACTAATTAAAAGATAACATGTGGCATTGGGCCCAACAATTATAGAAAAAATGGAATTTTATGTTAAAAAAAATGAAAATTATTTCAAATAAATTTTCCATCTAATTTTAAAAAATAAATAAATGAGAAGCCCAACCCTACCCCATCCCCCTTTCTTCTTCATCTTCTTCCTAGCATGATTTTCTTTCTCAAACGATAAAATTCAATTTCTTTGCTAATTGCTTTTATAATTATATTTTATTCCTAATATGTGAGAGAGAAAGACATTCAAAGAGACTGATACAAGAGTGATGAAGAAAGAGAGTCTGTCAATCCTCTTGAAATCGATAGCAAAGAGAAATCGAGAGGACCTAAATTAATTTTATTGAATCAATCTGATATTATTTTTGATAATTTTAGTGGGTTTACATTTTAATTTGAATGATAATATTGCTCGAAAGTGACCGATGGACGTCGATCGGTTAACATTTTTCAGCCCGATGTTCATTCTTTTCCCCCCCTCCAAATTCAATTAGTTGATTCAATTTTTATTTTTTTAAATAAATATTGAAAAGAGTAGAATAGAAAAAGAAAAGAAAAAAAAAGTGTACAGTCTTCTTTGGTGAAGAAGACGACTTAAAAGTAGAGCTGTCAAAATGGGTTTGGCCTGCTAGGCCGGCCCAACCCAACCCTTGAATTAAATGGGGTTGGGGTCAATTTTTTCATCCCATTTAGGAATGAGGCTTTTTAGCCCAGCCTCATTTGGCGCGCTGCCTCGTAGGCCCAACCCGCAAGCCTCAGAGGCCAGCCCGCAGGCTGTGAATTTTAAAAATATTTATTATATATATTTTAAGTAGTGATTTACTTGTTAAGATTTTGCCAATAAAAGTATAACTTACATAAATCCCATAGTGTAAAACCTAAATTACATCCTATCCCTACTTTTTTCTGTATTACAAAAATCCCTTAAAATATCAGCCATCCGGATACATAATTAGTTGTCCGGATACATTAATTGTGATATATTATAAATGTGGTTGTTGCGCTTAAAAAGGAAAACAAAACAGAAAATCATATTAAAATCCCATAATTTATGCTATTCAATTCCTCTTTAATGTGTCAATTAGAGAAACTAAATCCTAAAATAACAAATCAATTCAAAATTCAAAATTCCTGTTCATCTTTGTTCCTATTTCAATGAAGAAACTTTCAAGTAGGATTCAAAACTTTTGTTTAAAATTTGATAAGATACATAATGAATATTTTGATTTTTGACTGACACTTTCGAAGGAAGAAAAAGTCGAAGATCGTAGCTTATGGGTTCTTCGAATTCTACACAAATCTCACTATGATTGACGATCAGGTCTGGGTTTCTTTGCCAACTTTCTTGGTATTTTTATTTTTGTGTTGGTGGTTGCTTATCATTGTGTGATGGCAGATCCCAAATATGAAGGCAATTGAAAGTTGTTATTTTATAATTAACTTGGGCAAAATTAGTTATGTTTACTTGCCATAACTTCGATTTTTGAGTTAAAAGATCTATAACAAAAGGTATGCAACACATATTCGTGTGCTTTAATCATTGTTTTTTCATTCATGAATTTATATATTGACCGATAAGTCATGATACATTACTGGTTATAATTTGATACATTAAAGCTTTGACGTATATGTTATGGGTTTGTAGATCTGTGAGTTAATGTGTACTGTTAATATAAAGTATCACATATGTGCATTTCTTTTTTGATTTTTGAATTTATATATGAATATATATAAATCATGATACATTACTGATTTCAAATTGATTCAATTCTAGTTTGATGTGTATGTAATGGATTTTTCTAGATGTGAGTCAGCGTGTTGTTACTATAACGTAGTAGATACATATAAATTTTTTTTTTTTTTTTTATGTATGAATATATGAATTTCTTTATCAATATATGAAGGTATGTATCAATATATAAACTATCGTGTATCTGGAGTTAGTTATCATTAGATTGTTATGTATCTTAAATTGAGTTGATTGATATGTGATGTATCTCTAACTTTCAAGTGTGCGCAGGTTGTGGACGTTGTGGACAAGAAGGTCACAATTGAAGAACTTGTACTTTCTTTCCAAAAAGAAGATTGACAAACTCTTTTTTGAGACTACTGTTATGTTTCCGATACATTATATTGAGATTATAGATTTTCAATTTTTTTTGCTTTTTCCACTTTTTCCTTAATAGAACATTACAATTTACTATCAGCTGATGAAATTCTGATACAATAAATTGAAATGTTAAGATTTTGAACCTTGTGTTCATTTTTGTAACAAATTATGTTTCATATACCTCTTTTTAAAATAGTGTATCATTAGCTATTTGATAATAATGTACCAGAGATTGTGTTTGTGGAGATGGTACAACTTAATATGGTTCAGATACATTTTTATATAATGTATCATGTTCTAGTTGAAAATGATGTATCTGATACAATAAGGTTGTGAAAAAGTAGTATGTAAAATTAAATAAAGTGTATCTTTAAATGTATCACAATAAGTAAGAATTAATTTATCAATTAGATACATGAATGAATTAGGAACTAACTACAACTAATTATCCAATGTATCATCATAAATCAATACGCAACTAACTAGAACTAAGTTATCAAGTAAATACATAATTTAATCAGCAATCAAGTTATAAATTACATTGCATTAGTTAGGTGTCGAAATGTATCAGTAACTAACTAAAACTAATGAGAAGAAATAATATTGTGTGTTTATGCATTTATGAATCTAATACTTAATTTTATCCAAATTTTGTATCATTTATATAAGACAAATGTGTAGGACAATTCATACTGTAAATAACAACTAACAATAATGAAAGTTAAAGTCAAAATAAATAACTTTTTAGAGAAACACTCTAAAACTTGAGTACGAGTATCTTAAAACAATAAAAACAAAAAATTCTAAAACTAGAGTTAATGCATCTCAAAAACAACAACACTAGAAAAAAAAAGTCTCTAAGAACTCATAGATAATCTCTATTCAACATTAACCAAACCGTCTTGAGCTGGTGCTATGAATTGACTCTTAGGCCTTAGTTGATACCTAATGATAACAAATAGTAATTGATACTCAATCCCAAATGATGTTGTATACAATCTGACAGATATTTGAATCTGCTACAAAATGTAACATCATATATTCATAATATGATATTTAAGTATCACGTGTTCAACTATTTTAGACTATGATACATTGTTCTGCAGTTTACACCCATAATATAATTTGAACTTTAGTCTTTGATACATTGATCATAAAATATCAAAAAAGGACTAAATTTAGGATTTTATTTGTAACAAACTGACATTTATTTGAATCTGATACGAAATGTAAGATCATATATTCATTAAATGTTATTTAAGTATCATATGTTCAACTATTTTAGATTATGATACATTGTTATGCAGATTACTTTCCATCACATAATTTGAACTTCAACCTTTGATACATTAATCATAATATATCAACAAAATAGACCAGAATTTAGGATTTTATGTGTAAAAGCGGTAGATTTAAAACTAGATACATAACAATATGATACTTCATCTTTAACAATAATGTATCAAATTTAAAGCAACTAACAATAGGGGAAGACAAAAATTTAAAACAAAGAAATAGATATGAAATGAACTGATATATTTGAATATCTTGATATAAATGTATAAGTCGATACATTGATACAAAAGTATATCAACGAATAAATACATTTGATTACTTTGAAACAAGAAGTACATAGTGAATCGATACCCTTAAATATATTGATACAAATATCTTATAATGAAAAAATACACAAAAATTTCACTAGAAACAACAAAAATACATTCCGATCTAAAAAAAATCGTAAAAAATACATAAACAAGTTGAAACACTCACTCCCCATCGTGTTAGGCATCAAAAAAATATACACAGAATGAAACACTCACCCATAAACATATAGTCTATTAAAAAATCATTTGATCTCACAAAAAACACACACACACACACACCCATCATTAGAATATTATGGTACAATGAAGATGATGGAGGAAGAAGAGGTTGAAAACAACAATGGCTAAAGAGGAACCACGATGAGATTAACTCAGAAAAATACAAACCAAAAAAGAAGTTACTTAATTGTGAGAAATTCTGAATCGTTGGAGATTCACATTAAGAATCGAAATCGATTTGAAAAAGTTACTAAATGAAGGAACCTGATCCATATGTATCAAGAACAAAAACTGAACAATTTTTTTTTTTGAAGAAGACAGCAATGGAGTACAATCCCTACCTATTCGGATGTTTGAAATAGATTGATGGGAGAGAGAATCATTTTGAAAATCAAATTGATTTAAAAATTGTAATTGCTAAGAATGTGGAGTGAATTTAGGGAGAGAAAAAAGGAGTGAAAAGAGGAGTGGTAAACGTGGATTTGGCTGGTGGATTTTATGTATCCGAAATTTTTAGGAATTGGGAGAAATAAGGGATTTGTGAAATTTTTTAAAAAGGTAGGGATAAATGGAGAATAAGGTAAGTTAATATGTGTATATAAGTAATTTTTCCATAAATATTTTTAAAATATCAATATAAAATCAAGACTATATTTTTTACATATCTTTTACATTTTAGGGTCATTAGCCCACTAAATTTTCTTATTAGCCCAAGTTCATTACTCCATTATAACTATGAATCTTTGACCTCTTTTACTTTTGTTTTTATGCCTAATTTTTCACTTCTCCTTTACTGTCTTGTTTATGAAAATAATGATCATGTAATATTTTTTTGCTCGGATGAATCTTATGAATGTTGTATCTTGGCTATTATGTAAATAACTTAATTATATAAATATTTTTCACACAATCGATCGATCTATGTAACTTAAACTCTTTCAAAATTGTATGAAATAACAAACTATTAATTCAAATTAAATGTTATAGCCATAGTTTATTTTAATTGTAATTCGCAACAAACATCCCTTTTTTTGCCATCTAATTCGGTATACAATTAGCCATTTTATACATTTCGGTATAAAATGCGTTTGTGTTTGTATAAAGCGAGAGAAAAGTGTATATACAAATACAAATACATATATTTTCGTCTTATACACTTATAATATACAAATACAGATCTTATTATACAAATTACAATGTATAAATTATACAAAACTGAACAATTTGTATAAATTGGATGTTTGTAGCGAATTATACAAATCAAAAGCTTCATAGCAAACATAAAATTTTCTATGGAGCGCAATTATGCAAACTATAGTTATAACATACAAATATGATTTTTATGTTTGCTATATGTGAAAGTTACTCTTTGTATTTTCCCACCTAAAAGAGTTAATGCCACGTTCATTTGTTGAAAGTGATGGGTTATTCTTATCCTCATTTTGATCTTCATCGAATCATCCTTGTACGTTGTGGTTTAATCATTTGATATTCGAAATTTATTGGTTTGATTACTTCGACCTAACAATTAGTCTAAAAATAAAACAAGTGATATTGCGATGGTTTTCTTGTCTTTCTTCTTAGTTGTGTGTCTAAATGAAACCCCTATGAAATTATTTGATAATACAAGATATGAAAGATTCAATTTCCTTGCGTGCAGCTCCTCCGCGGCTAACAGAATTCTTGATCTGATTGCTCAACTCTACTGCCCTTTGCCTCATTTCGATCCCTTCTGTCGTTCCCATCAACTTGTTGACAGCTTTCTCAATGGTTGATGCTGTCATCAATTCCTCTCGATGTGCCCAACTCCTAACAGATGTTGCAATCTTCAGCAAGTTGGTTACAAAAACAGCGTTAAATGGTTGATCGTAATTGATTGGCCAAGCTGCTATAGGCACTCCCATGCTAATGCTCTCGAGACAAGAATTCCATCCACAGTGACTCAAAAACCCGCCTGTCGATGTATGTCCCAAGATTTCCAATTGTGGTGCCCAATTTTTCACCACTAGTCCTCTTCCTTCCACTCTTTCTTCAAACCCTTTTGGCAATTCAATCTTCTCATCATTCTCTTCAAAAATTTCAGTTTTCAATTTTTTATCTGCGTGTCTTAGTACCCAAATGAAGTTATGATTGCTCTGTTCTAAACCAAGCGCGAGCTCATTGACTTGCTCTTGTGTTAATGTAGTGGTTGTTCCAAACGAGACGAATATTACTGAGTTAACATCTTGCTTGTCTAGAAATTCTAGACATTCATGCTTCGTCATGTTGCTAGAGTCGCGTGATTCTAGCAACATATGAAGTGGACCAATAGCCCAATACTGCTTGTCTTTTGTATGTGCAAGTAAATTCAGGTACTTACTTTCGACTTCTCTGCACGAGTTCATGATTTCTCCTGAGTTGAGCTTCCATTCATGTTCTTTTCTAACGAGTGCTGCTGCATATGGTCCACAACAGCTCTCCAACAACGGAAACTCATCGTGCATCTGTTTGATCATTTTTTCATGATCATCATCATCATCATCAACTAAGTGATCAATACTTTGTCGGAGCATAGAGTATCTTGCAAAAGCTGAAATGGCGTGGAACATATAAGACTCCACGTTTGGGATCAATGAATGAACATCCCTTATATGCTCCATCATTATGGAATCATGAATTATAACCAATCTCTTTGCATTGGTAGAGATATCAATACAAGTTCTTCTAATGGGCTCGACGAGCTTTTTCATAAATATAATAATCGAAGGCAAATCATTGCCAGCATCAAGAGAAGAAGGTACCAAAAGGTCATGAAAATGGATGTTTGAGGCACATAGACCACCTTGGACGCGAAGTTTCAAATTTTGGTTCCGATCAGCAAGGCAGAGGAAGTGTACTCGTATATTATGGGAAGCGATGAAACGAGCAAGAACGAAGAGTTGATTGAGATGGCTAAAATCAGGAAATGGCACCATGGCTACAATCACTTCATCAAGGTGAACAACCTTGTCTGATGAGTTTGTAGACATTGGAAGAATAAAAGAAGAGAAGAACTGAGAAATGAATAACTTACAATGTGTTTGACAATTGTGTATTATAAAGACGGTAATAAAGACTTTTGAATCTCGTGATATTAAATATGTCATACATGATGTTGGATTTATAGAAGGAAAGTAAGTGAGAAAAATTGAAACGGAATCAGAGAAAAAAAGTCAAATGATAGACATTACTCTATTAATTTAAAACTTTCCATAGAGTTGGCTACACAATTCAATTACCTAGAAAGGAGTGGGCACACAATTCTATGACCAATAAAGGAGAAAAAAAAAAGGTGTTGTATTCAAGTATCCCCAAACCTGTTGGCAAAAAATAAATACACAATTAAGCTATGTTGCTCAGATTCTGCAAAAATGACGTGTTTTAAAGGATCCGACACACACACTTGGAGGAATTTTTGAAGGATCCGAACGACAACTATTCTGAGTGTAGAATCAAGGAATTCATCATGAATGACATAAGAAATAGGAGACTAATTAACCATTAGTATCAAAAACATACTTCTGTATAGTCATTGTTGATTAAATTTTTTAATTATACAAAACTTGAAACCTGATAACAAGATAAAAGATCTTTTCTTGGTTGATATGGTCAATTGTTGCAGATTCTTGAAATACAAACTTTTACTAGGCACTAATAATCAATTTTATAATCGAATCGTAGTACGGGACCATTTTCGTAAAAAGGCCAAAAGTACTACTAAATTCAGGGGCGGAGCTAGGAGGGAGCAAGGGGGTTCATCCGAATCCTGTTTAGCTGAAAGTTACATGGTATATTTAAGAACAAAATTATCTTTTATGTATATATAGTATATGTTGAATCCCCTTAGCTTCTTCGTGTAATTACTACTTTATTAGTGAAAATCTTGACTCGGACACTGACTGTCTCAACTCAAAAGCCATAATAAGCAAAAATCTCAACATCTTGAACTTGCAAGCTTTTTGATAGCTGGATCAAAGCCAAAAACAAGCCATCACCTGTCCACCAAATCAATGCACTGTCAGATTTTATCTACTTATTGCCTGTGTTGCTAGGACTCGTCAAAATTGTCGACTTGTGCATGTAGGATCCTCCAAAAGTAGTGCATTTCGAGGATATTGAATAGGGGTGCGTGTCAGATCCTCCAAAAGCAGCCATTTCTGGAGGATACTGATCAGGGGTGCCACAACACTTTGGAGAGTCCGAGCAACATGGCTTATCGCGAGCACAATATTTTTTTTATAGCAACATAAAAACACATACAGAGCAGTTAAAGAGAGTACCTCTGTTAGAGAAACTACAGATGGCTCATTTCTTGGATGGGACTTGATATTTTTCCAAGTTTTAATGTCAGATTGCATCAAATTTAGTTGCTCCTTGATCTCATATAACAACGTTAGCTCTTCGTGTCTGTTAGATTCTTGCCTCGTACGTTGTCTCTCAACTTCAGCTACCTCAAACGTCGTCCTATTGACAGGACAAATCTCTGCTGTTTCTGAAGCACTAGTGGTAGGAGAAGCAGCTTCACCTACTCTATGTAACTTGTTCTCATTCTGCATAGGTACTAAATTAAGTTGCTCCTTAATGTCATGTAACAACATTAGCTCGTTGTGCCTCTCTGTCTGTTGCCTCGTACCATGTCTCTTGACTTCAGCTATCTCAAACTTCTTATTGACACGACGAATCTCTGCTGTTTCTGAAGCATTAGTCATTGGACAATTTTCCAAATGCTTTATAGGTACTAAATTTAGTTGCTCCTTAATGTCATGTAACAACATTAGCTCTTTGTGTCTGTCGGGTTCTTGCCTCGTACCTTGTCTCTCGACTTCAGCTTTCTTGAACGTGGTCCTATTGACACAACAAATCTCTTCTGTTTCTGAAGCACTAGTCATTGGACAAACTTTCAAATGCTTTTTAGGTGCTAAATTTAGTTTCTCCTTAATGTCATGTAACAACATTAGCGCTTCGTATCTCTCGGGTTCTTGCCTCGTACCTTGTCTCTCGACTTCAGCTATCTCAAACGTCGTCCTATTGACATGATGAATCTCTGCTGTTTCTGAAGCACTAGTTGTAGGACAAATATCCAAATGCTGCATAGGTACTAAATATTTCTTATGCCAATCAGTTTCATCTTTAACAAGCTGTTTTTTAGCCTCCTTTCGGACAACAAAATCTTCGTCTTTAATGGCTCGAGGGACTTCAAAGACATCAAGAACATTCGGAGGAGAAGCAGAACGACTAGCAGCAACTTCGTTATCTGATTTATTCCCTCGATGCTGAACGAGGTACGTTTCTTTAAATTGCTCCAAGAAATTGTTACAAGAGCTTCTTTTAGAAACTGGTAAACTAGACAATTTCGCATAGTTAGCACCAGCAATCTGTTTCACTCTTTCTTCCAACTTTTCGATCTGCTCACAGTACAAACTTATACTCCCAGCCGTTGGAACATCATTCAAATCGCGTTTTGGACTGATCTTTTCGTCTTTAAGAACATCCTTTTTCATATTAGCATATTTCAATGTGATATTCGGAGTGGATTTACACCTCCCAATAGATTGAACAATCATTTTTCCTTCTAAATCCTCGAGATATTCGAGATCACTATCATCAATATCATCATCATAGCCCATACTCACAAGCTTATATCGATAAGCTTGTGCATGATGATCCAATTCATCTATCTCCATCTGTTTTTGATCAATAAGTTCTTGTAAAACAGATAATGATTCTTCAGCATGACTCATTTTTTCTTCTACAAATCTCTTGTATTGTTCTGCTTCCATTTCCTCTGCAGCCTTTTCACCTTGTAAACGTAAAATCATCGATAACGCTTCAGTTGCTGCACTAGATGAGGCTTCACTCTCTTCATCCAACTCATTGTACAACTTCTCTATAAGTTGTTCTTGAACACAAAGCATTTCTTGTAACGATTCTACGTCGAATCGAGACATTGCCTTGCCAATATCTGCCATCAAACATAACAAAAAAAAAGAAAGGAAGAAAAAAACAATCTTGTTTATATCTCTAATAGGAGATGCAAAGTAATCAAATGAACACCTTTCGTCGAAAAATTATAGTATACAGGTCAAAATAACACCATTAATGAAATTTCTGATTTCGCTACTGGCTAATTGATAATAGTACTATATGAATCACCTAAAGCTCCAAAGATTCAATTTTGATTAACCTATTGCACATCCAACAAGAAATTATCTAAAAATTTACATTTACATCTAGACAAAAAAAAATAATTCCAAATATATTATTTTCAGGTATGAAGAAACCTCAAATATTTAAATTTATTTTCTAAGGAATCACAAAATTAACTAGAAAAAAAAAGTTATTTAAGATAAAAAGATATGTTATTGTTGATGAAGGATCAATGAAAATAGAAAAATCTCCACTAGAGGAAGATAATCAAATAGGCAAAGATAATATAAATTGATTTTCTTTCCTCTAGGGAGATTTTTCAGATCAAAAAAAAATTTGATTTTTTTTTATTATAATTTTTTCATGACAGTTTTGTTTTTGATTTAATTTGTGTTTTACAAAATGAAAAGTAAAACAAATCCTCTGTGAATCCGCATTTAGTGTTTACATCAAATTAAGTGATTTAAATATTAAGTGCGAATAATATTTTTTTTCCTTGTCTCTTCCAAATCCATATCTTAATAGATTTGGGCAAATATATCATTACCTTGAACACTAAGTTGTTGGATCTTTAAAAAAAATTGACGTGTGTGTCAGATACTCTAAAGGTAACGCATTTTGGAGAATCCGACATTTATGCGGTAACAAAAAGAAAATTGTATTAATATGGAATAATACATAAAGAAGACTATGTCTCCGAATTTAGAAAATTGTCATTCTTTTCGAAACAGACTAAAAAGGAAACATTGTCACATAAACAAGAACAAATAGAGTATCTTATGCTCTTAGTTTTCATATATATGTTGCTAATATCTATTTTAGAGCCTGATTAATACAGATTCACGCTAGAAAAGTCTCACAATTTGGAGTAAAACCCTCTTTAATTATCAGAGGAGACTCCATTCTCAGAACTCAAACAAAGAGAGTATCTTTGCTTAAACACAAACTCACTTGGATGGATAATATAATATATACTAATTTAGAAATTAGCATACAAACTTAACCAACATATATTAATATGGACTAATTTCTCTTGTAACAAGAGGATTTAGTTCCAAATAAAGGAAAAGACATTTAAACTTTTTTGACAAAATACTTAGACTTCATTGAAGATGATGAACTCTTTGGAGAAATTGATGATGTCTCATAATTAACTTCTTTATCATCTTCTTTGATTGTCTCCAACATCTTTGATGCTCTATTTCTCATAATATTTACAAATTGTGGTGGTGCTGCTTCACTAACAAACCTTGCCATACAAGCATTCGACATTTTTAGTAGAGTGTTAATTAACTGAGACGTCGATAGAAGAAAATGATGAATTAAAAGATGGTAAGTGAAAGTGGTGTTTGAAGAGAAATTGATTGTTAATGACCTAAGAAATACACATAGTGTGGAACTTTTATATATATATATATAATATTAGTCTTGTTAAGAGCTATGTGATTATATACTAGTTTCATATCTAGACTATCGAGTGTTCACAAACCNCCCCCCCCCCCCCCCCCCCACAACTACCTTATTGCGCTAGGTGGACCCCTTTTAATACTCTTTTCATTTCTTATACGTCTCTTAACAAGTTATAGCTAAAAAAATTATTTTAGGTCATAAATTTAAATCTCAGTAGTAATATTCATGCATTTTTTTAATCGTCTTGTTAGAATTTCTGACTTCGCCTTTGAATCTAGATTAGTTTATGAAACTATGCATGATAAGGCTAAAATTGATTTAATTGTCTTAATCAAATGGTTTAAATCATTTTTAGAAGTTAGTTCCGGCGCTTGCTTTTCGTATTAATTGTATAGATAGAGATATTTACCTCTACTTCTAGATTTAACCACAATTAATGGGACCAATTAATTAATAATTAGGCAAAGCTATAGTATTAGGTATGAACTCGAATTCATAACTCGTTTTACTTACCGGATTCACAATTAAATATCCATATATATATGAACCGAGCCACTATTAGAAATAGAGTTTTTTCTTACCCCGACTCAATGAAAAAATTGTGTTATAAAACAAGATTTCCCACCCTATTTCAACCTAACCAGCTCACTCGAAAAAAACTGTTCAAAAACAGATTTCCATTGAAATACTGGTATAACCACTAGACATTTTTCTTTTCTAACGGATTCTATAAAAATATATGTGGGAATAGCCACTGAAGATTTTTCAATGGGAAAATAGTGACTTTTTAGTATTGAGTATCAGTCGAAACTAGTCTTTCTATTATCACAAAGACAAAGGTAAAATCTACGTACATCTTATCCTCCCTAGACTCCTATCGTAGCTTCGCCCCGGTTTCTAGGGTATGTAGGAAGCAAAAAATATAACTTAGAGATATGGTGTTGTTTCTATCGAAAACTTCCAAAATTGCACTTTATATCATTGAAAATAGCAAGTGGCTCATAAAGGCATTTGTATATGTGGTGGTGGTGGAAATGGTAAGAGTTATTGTCGTGTGATTAACAAGTTACGAATTTAAGTTGTGGAAACAGTCTCTTGTAGATATACAAGGTATATAAGAAATTTATTATGATCCAACCCTTCATCGGACATTGAGCATAACAAGAGTTTAGTGCACCATACTATCCTTTTTTCTCGGATGTAACTTGGATGGCTAGAATTTCTGTGACAAACGTTAATGAATAATTTGTGTGTTCCCTGTAAAGTAAAGCCGTCTTCATGGGGGCACAAAACATGACGGACTAGAATCTTTTACTATAGTCGTTGATCATTAGACACTTAACTCTGTCACAGATCTGATTCATTCAGACCCACTAAGAGATTTTTAAGTAGAAAAACAAAAGCACTTAATGACCTAATGTCTGAATCATTCAGATTCAGACATCCATTAAATGCAAACAAATGAATACTGCATCTTCCCAGTAACATAGAGTTGTCTTGTAATGTGAGAAAATATGCAACTCTTTGGGATTTACAAGTAAAAATAACATCAATATAGGAACAATTAACTCATTGATGATGGGGAAAAACTCCATTTATTGTATAGAAATAAAATTTAACTCATGATACATGCATTTGTCTGGGTGAGGATCTCGTCAAACAAGCTGAGGTCGGCTATACGAGTCCTCACTGTCCATGTTTGTCTGATCTCATCAAACAATAATAAGAAAAAAATGAATAAATAGAACATGATCACTGTCAAACTTGTGTCATTTGAAATAACAAAATAATTTAAGCCTGCAAAAAGCTGGCGTATTTGGCGCCTAAGAAAAGCCTCTGGATGCAAAGCAGGGCGTTTTTCGTGACCTCTGCAGTTCCGTGGTTCAATAGTTTCATTACCCGTTCCTTAGCTTTGAGGTCAGCCACTATGACTCGCCCGGCAGGATGGCACTGAATGAACTGTGACAAGTCATAGCAAGCTACAGCAAGTGTCCTAGCATCATTTGATGTATCCAAAATCGTCATGAGCACTCGTAAGATCTGCAGCACAACACGACAATGATCACTCCATACACTCAGTACAATAGTCATTGGACTGATTTATGAGTTAATGGTCAAGAACACGCCTGAACTATCACTATTTCGCGAGTTTCACACCTCAACTATCAGTTGTTCGCTTTCCCCACCCGAACTATCACCATCTATGTATTAAAACACACCTAGCCCAACTATCAACTATTCGTTTTTCCTACCTGAACTATCACCATCTACTTAACTAGGTATGTTTTAATACATAAACAAAAATGGAACAGTTGATAGTTGGGATGTGAAACTCGCGAAAAAGTGATAGTTCAGGTGTGTTTTTGACTATTTACTTATACACTCAATACAGTAACAGGGGATGAAAATAATAAACCTACAAAGATCACCACAACACCAGTGTTATTAAGAGTCATTGCTTCAGTGCTTAAAACATGATTCATGTGAAGCAAGAGGTTATCGCTTTAAAAATTGGTGCTAAGTAATTACGACGAGAACCAATCACTTCTTTGAATCTCAACTTTGAGGAGTTAGATTAATATCGACATTATTGTACATTTGATATTGAATTAGTTATTTTAGTTTCAATTTATCTTTACTGTACTAAATTGTAGATGTCTGATAGTTTTTAATTTATCGTAAATAGTACATTTTTACTCACAGAAGTGTGAGCTTCAATCCCTATGGACCTTGTCGTTTATTGTGCTTTTCGCTTCAAAAACACTTCACCACTCTATTGACTATTATAACTGATATATGTGGTTACTTATAATGTGTTAAGTTTTGGATTTCATTTAGCATATATACTAAGTCATTGCCAGCAAGATTGTTGAGCAGTTACGTGACCTGCAAGATTTTTGTTTTTCTCACAGATAGGAACAACAGTAATGGTAATTTATGGTGTTTAAGCTATACGAAAGAATGAGAAATGCCATAGGCAATACCTGAAATCCGTTCTCCTCGAAACAAGTTATATTTTCCTTCCAGAATAGAGGATCCCTATGCATGGGGGACCAATCAAGACTGCCAAGTAGGACTTCCTGCTTGTACTTATCATACGAACTCAATTTTTTGATGTTGGCCTTCAATCCTCCTTCAAGTTGATTCAGAGCGTCCAAAAGGTCCTAAAACAGATTACACGGCAAATTAGGGTGATATCGATAAATCTGTGAATCTAGAAATTCATTTCGGCCAACTGAACCTTCTCGAACTGTTTCTTTATAAGAACTAGAATGATTTGTGCCGAAATAACAGATGACAAGAAGAACAAACGGAATGTATCTTAAAGTACTATTTCTGCATCTCCCTGACTAAATCCGCCTACATTAGGATTATTTTTAGGTGCAGGAAAAGAAGATCGCCCTCGGGAACAAGAAGTTCTATCTTAAAAGGTTCACGATTATTTCATTGACATAGTAACATGATTAAGTATTGTCAATATAGTCTATTATTTAACTTTGCGGTACTTCTTTCACTTAGCTTCTGATATAAAGTAAATAAAGTAAGATACTGTATCAAATTAAAAACCACAAAACAGTTCTATTCACCTCATCACTCCAAGCCTGCGCTTTCAAACTCTGTACGATTTGCAGCACATCCAGGTCTACCATTTGAGCACCAAATGACCCTCTGGCAAGCAAATTCCTAAGAGTCAAGATGACAACTCTGACTACCTGTAGTCATTGATATATAAAAATGCCATGAATGATGATGAGTCGAAGATACTTCATAGATGGATAAATAGAAAATGCAACAGATTAAGTAATGTGCTGCCTAGAAAGTAAATGACTGAAAACGAACTCAAGAGAAGTGAATGATGAACGCGAACGAAGGAAATTAATCATGACTACATAACTAGGGGATAGCAAGTAGAAAAGATATTCTTCCCGAGTTCTTTCTAGGCATCCAAAGGAGACAGCTACATTAAGTTTAAGACATAGGGATAGCCAGTAGAAAAGATATTAGAACAAATGGCAGCAAAAACAGCTCACCTTCTCCTTTGTCGAACCTTTAACAACTTCAATCAATCGAGGTAGGGCCCTAGAAGTAGCCAAGTACTCAATTGCAGGTTCATAGTAAGACAAAAGCCAAACGCATAGACATGTCTCGTAGAGAAGCTGCATTAAAGAAGAACAGTGAATCAGATACATCATTGTTAAAATTGCGGAGAAACCGCTTTACTAAAAAGAGGCTGTAATTTGGCCTATATGTAGCTTCTTGTCCTTCTATTTCTGCTATTATCTACTGTCACTTAAACTTCAATTATCGCACTATTATGTTGTAGTAACTGTTCCTTTTTTCCAGAATGCTTTGTCATGCTCTCTATAGTATTTTGCCATGATTTCTTCACTTCCAATATTTCTTTTTTCGATCTGCTTTGGTATGCTTTTCCTTGAGTCGAGATTCAACCTCTCTACCTCCCAAGGTAGGGGTACAGTCTCCGTACACTCTACCCGCCCGAGAGCCCACTTGTAGGATTACACTAAGTATGTTGCTGTAATTTGGCCCATGTATGGAAGACGGGTCAAAGATGGAAGGATGGAACTTTCTGTCAACAATTATGAGCTGCATGATACATGGAGTGAAATGACAACCATCTCAACAGTCACTTCCCAGCACGACTACAGAATTTACGAAATTGGCCCAACATGTGGCAATACTAGTGTAAGGACGAACCTGAATGGACTGCTGAGTAGATGCTGGTGAAATTAAAGGAACGAGCAGCTTCACTCCATCATCTTGAACAAATGAACGTCGAACAACAGGCTCCTTCAACAGAGTTGCAAGACTATTGATTGCAGAGGGAATGCTACAACTAGGATGAGAAGGCTTTCTCAGCTGAAATGTTACAGAGGAATCAGGATGGACAACAGTAACAACTAATTGTCATATAATTTTATGCTTCTAGCATCAAGTGAAAATAAACCCACAACATCACACATATGCCCCTCCTTTTCTCCCATCACTTTAGTGACTTAGGTTAGGAAAGAATACCATAATAAGCAAAAAGAAAGGGCATAATACATAAGCAGACACTCAAACTTGGCCTCAGTTGGCAAATAAGCACTCCAACTATGTGAGCACACATCTAGACACCTCAACTTGGTCTCAAATGGCAACTAGACATTCAGTTGTCCCACTGTGTCTCATGGACACCTGATGCTGACGTGGCACATAAATTTTAGAGGTGTCTAGATGATTATTAGTAAGCTGGAGCGTTCAACTGACACAGTGAGGATGAGTTGAGGTGTCTAGATGTGCATACTCATAGTGGAAGTTCTTACTTGTCAGCTGCAGCCAAGTTTGAGTGTCTGTTTATGTATTGTGTCAACAGAGAGAGACGCCACAGTTTGAAAGAGCAAAGAGATTAGAAAGTACTACTGCAGAAATTCAATACCTCCATAAACCATTGCCAATCCCCTTAAACGGTCTAGAAAAAACACCTCACGAATTGGATAAATAAAATTCTTTTTTTGAGGTGGGGGGTTGGGGGACCGCGAGTGGAGGTACAAAGTATATAGAAGTGCAAAATATAGGAATGCAGATGAACCTGTGCGCATAGCCAATCCACTAGGCCATTCAGAACATTTTCCATCGTGGTGAGTGTCCTCTTTGAACTCGAGGCATCTCCATTTGCATCAACAACATTCTGAACATTTGGCCTGGCACTGGAATTACCAAAAAGAATAGAAGAACCATATGGCAGTTATCAGTAAATCGTGCTAACCTTAAGTCTCTCGAGCTGAATGACATCATAGGAATAATGACTTTACTACCTCACTATCAAAGAGAGAATCTTACAGCTCTTCTCTTGTATGAACCAATTACCTTTCCAAAGAAATCTGAAAGAAATAAACTCATCATTCAAAAAAGGAAAGAATGTGATGACGCAAGAAAACATACAATCTTCTGTATTTAAAAGATAATTATCGCAAAGAAGAGACTGCATATAGGCAGAACAGTGAATTTCAAAAGAACATACAACTCTCATTTTCCTGTTGAGCTATCTACATGTGCATTTGGATTTTGGATTTTCCATTTTCAACATTTGCTCCGTTAGAGCCAAATGACATATGAACCCACTGTTTAGTTTCAGGAGTAAAATCAATCTGGGATACATATGCATATATAATTAATCGAAGCACCGTAGGGTTGTTAACTTTGTTTTTGACTCCATGTTGCCTCCTAATATTTGGCATAGTTCAGAAAGTCTTGATTATGAACCTTACCACTTAAATAGATGCAGGGTATTAAAATCCTAAAGGACTATAGATCAGTTTCTCCATCAATAAAATTTACCAAATTAACGAGAATTTAAAAATACAAAAGATCAAGTGTTGACCGGATTTTAAAAAAGAGAAGCAGTTCTAGTGGATTTTGGATAAGGAGCACAAAAGAAAGAGAAAAGAACTTCGCCTTCAAAATATCTGATATTTTCAAACACATAACTTGCTGATGAATCATCAAGAAATGAAATAAAATATAATTAAATGAACAACTGCTAACTGCATCTCAAACGTGAGGAATAATAACTCTTCAGTGATCTTGTAAACTGGGCATTGAGATGATAAGTATGAAGCCATATAAAAGTATAGATATAGGAAAATCCATATATCAACACGTGAATACACGAGGTCTCAGGTTCAAATCCCAACAGAAGCAAAACACTAAGTGATTTCCTCCCATCTGTTTTAGCTAACTTGGCATCTGTTGCTGGTGGGACGTGACAAGTATCCCGTGGAATTAGTCGAGGTGCGCACAAGATGGGGCAGACACCACGATTATAAAAAAAACACATGTGAATCCATGAAGACATAGGATAAAGAGGGAGTAGTGCATCAAGCATGTTATAGAGAGAGAGAAAGGAAGAAAAATAAATCTAGGAGACAAGCTCAAAGTATAGTACAACAGGCACCATCACATCTGACAACAGCAGACTAAAAGTTCGAAAAAATACTTAATAGAAGCACCTGAGGAAAGGTTCATAAGTGTCTTCATTGGATAAAGAGCTGTCATGGAATAATCTCGCTCTTCTTGGGTTTGCTGCAAGAACAAGAGTATAGATTGGTCAATCTATCAAAAGAGATCTAAAACACTAAAAGAAAACATGAATCAGCATGGCTAATATGTTGCTAAATAGCCCATAGCTAACACGATATTTTTGATAATCCACCACTAATCCGTCGTTATTTAGGATTAGCAACAATTTTTTGTTGTTTAGTGACAGAAGTTGTCTGTTGATAATACTTCTTTTCTTTTGCAGTGAAAGATGCACCCCAGTTACCTGTAAGCATTTCATCAATTAAAGCTAAAACATATTCCACAGTTTCTTCCTTGAAGACATCTCGTAAAGTAGTAACAAAAACATGGATATAAGCTGGACCGTCCTGCAAAAAATGCTTCCAGTTTATCAATGTAGTAAAACTAAAGACCATTCTGGAACATCAAGGACGATAGAAGATTGAAAAAGAAACCAAAACTGAAGTAAAAATAGGTATTTCTTTAATTCATCTGTTGGAAACACCATTACGTACGTTCCCCACAAGCATATTGTATGTAGCTTACAAAAAACTTGAAAACAAACATCATCAACTGATAACTGAAATTATATGGACAACCCTTTTTTTATTAATGAATAACTTTTGATAGATTAACACCGAAGCCACACATAAGGAGGACACAGAATCAGAGCCAAAACAAAAATAGGCAGGAATTCGGCGTGAGCCACCACGGATTAGTAAAGATAAGATTAGTGATTGTACTATATCAACAATATCGATTGAAGAGAATATTTAATTTTTCTCCCAGTGAGTTCCGACTCATTTTTCTGGTGACATAAAAAGCAAACACAATATTACTATATATGAGACCTTCTCCAGATAGAATTTAGAAGAAAAATCCAACTAAATAAAAGAAAGATTAGGCAGAAAAGTTTCAGTGAACATGGAAGTAAGATGCATGAGCCGGAATTGGGGAGCAATTAACATGTAAATCATAGCTAAATGAAAACACAGAAAACGTTACATTATCCAGCAACTGAGATTTGTAGCTTTCAGCCATTTTATCATAATGCCTCAACAGCTGAAGATCTGTTCCGCTGATCAGTTTCGTGGTCATGTAAGTCTCCCATGGAATATCCCTCCTCAAAACCTTTAAAGAGTAAAGCACACAATATGAGTTGTGCAGTAAGAGACATAGTTGATCACACTACTAGTTGCAGTTTCCTTTATTCCACCGCCCCCACCCACCCCTTCTTGTGGATATCATAACCCTACTGTGCAAAAGTGGGATACGCACTTGCAATGCATGTCTGGGTGTTGATACATATCATGAGCGACATGGAAATAGATCAAGTAATATCTTTCTTTAGCCAAGAAAAAAAATTTCTAGTTTGCATGGTCCAATCATTGATTGCGAAAATTTCTACAATAAATTGGGTAGATCACTAGTTTAGTTACCTAGCCACGATTCTACTATTTGCTAGAATAATCTAAGATGAATCTCCCCGATGGTTAAAATAGAAAGAGTAAATACGATTTTCAATCATGAGAATAGAGAACTTTTCTATGTCAAATAATGCTCTACTACAAAGGCAACTAATAATTAAACTTTAACACAAGTCATGAACCTCGTGTTCTAGTCGTCCATTTATTGTTCTTTTATTTACACAGACAAGCTATTATAGCCTTTGAAGAAGAAGAAGGTCAATGGATGAAAAAGAAAGCAACTAACAGCCACAGACCTAGATGTTGATTACAATGATGGTAGAAATCAACTTATTAGTACATAACTGTAGATTCATGACGATGCTTATTCATGCGAGAAAATACCTGCTCAGTGGTGAGCTCAGCGTTTTCAATTGTCATTGTGATTATATTCTTCCGATATGAAAATCTTATATCCTCTAATGAAACAAGAAAATTCAGAATCTGTTGTTTCCTTCAACCTGTATAGAGTCCACATATATATATTAAAACTCTGACAGATAATTAAGTCATACATTGTAAGCAGATTCACCTAAAAACGGGATCATCAAATGTTTCTCACAAACTGAGTGAATTTAATTTTGAAAAACACAACAAAAAGAAAAGAAAAAAAAAGAGAATTTTGTAGAAACGAAATAACCAGATGTTTACAGAAAAAAATATATCATTTCAAGAGAAGCGTCACAAGCAAATAACTGTCAGAGAATCAATAGGCATATAAAGTGGGATACATAAATCAATGAGAAGTTGGCGGATCAAAAGTTGACCTCCAAATCTCAATGATCAGCACAATCCAACAACATACCCAATGTAATCCCACCAATGAAGTCTACGGAGGGTAGGATATACACAGACCTTACCCCTACTTTGTGAGGTGGAGAGGTTGTCTCCAATAGACCCTCGGCAACGATCAACACAATCCGAGCTCACTAATTTCAACAGATTATAATTTAATAATTGATCCACAAAAGCAAAGTATTTTACTCGTGAAGCAATATGCCCAATTTCTATCCAGTTCATTTTTTTCAACCCAGCCTTACATTCAATCAAACCCAGAATTGACATTTACATTTCCCCTCATGCACAACAAAGAAAGACTCAAGCTTTTCTTTTAAAATCAAACTTAACACTCCTAGAATTATCATTTTTCATTCCTCTCATCCCAAAAAACAAAGAAGAAAAAAGAAAAGACTCAACTTTTTCTTTTTCGAAATTCAAGACTCAACCTTTAAAACTAAGAATTATCATTTTACATTGCTCTCATCCAAAAACCAAAGAACCAAATACTATCATCAAGTCAATTAACCGAAATTCGGATACATAAAGCAATGAGAAGTTAGCTGATCAAAAGTTGACCTCACAATCTTTTTTCCTTGGATTCAGATTTCACCCCATTTCAAACAATCCCTACAATTCAAGCTCACTAATCCAAACTAACTATCATAAACAAATTGAACCACAAAAGCATTCATATTAAACACTCATTCAAATCCAGAATTAGCATTAGCATTTCACAGTCCTCTCAAGCACAACAACAAAAAAAAAACTTTTTTTCTTTTCAAGACTCAATCTTTATCTTCTAAAACACATTCATTAAAACCCAAAATTAGCAATTCTCATTCCTCTCATCAAAAAATGAAAAAGACTCAACCTTTTGTTTTTTTCAAGATTCAACCTTTAAAACCCAAGATTTGACATTTCACATTCCACTCAACCAAAAAAAAAAAAAA
>NW_026023733.1:0-217 GCF_019186545.1 Solanum stenotomum | reverse complement strand
TATTGTAGTGTTGCGCCCCGCATACTCAATACATTCCAAGTACTAACGCATATTTTGCCTACATAGTGTCACCATGTAGGGACCGGAGCTACTCTTGATCGTTCTCTCCATTCACATGGCTGCTTATCCGAGTTTGTTGGTGAGTCCTAAATGATTCGAGGGCTATGTTATGTTTTCTACTCCTATGTGTTGAGACTTTAGCTTGCAATTGTATTTT
>NW_026023732.1:0-305 GCF_019186545.1 Solanum stenotomum | reverse complement strand
ATGATCTCCACAAATATCAATGGAAAACGGATTCTTCAAAATAGCAATCTTTTCCTTCAATTTAGGATTTTGTAAAATATGATTGACTTCAATACTGTTTATCTCTTGTTTTATAAAATCAACTTGATTATTTTTTGAAACTAGCAGTTTTGCAGTTAGATCATTTATCATTCTAGTAAATGGTTTAGTGACAAATTCTAGTATAAAAGGTTTGTCATTCCAAGTTCCAATAATCTTATTGTTATCCCAATGAGTAAGAGGGAAAATTTCATTTATGAAAGGAACACCCAAAATAATTTGGTTAG
>NW_026023731.1:0-814 GCF_019186545.1 Solanum stenotomum | reverse complement strand
GCCTGCCATCTCTTTTATCTGAGGTACCAAAGCATCAGGATTATTAATGCTCCACTAAAGAGAAATAGGATTATTTTAAGTCTAAACTTAAAGATAATGGACTATTTTAAGCCTTTTCTCTGACAAACAACTTGCAAAATATCTTGGAAAAGGGGATTTTGGGATAGCTAATCTTGACTGCAGAGTCACTATTAAGATGAAATCCCCCTTTTCGGGGAATGAAATTAACACTAATTGCTCAAATTCTGAAAGAGTTAATTCTCTTTTGATTAAACAACATATAAATTCCTTGATATTTATTCTTATTTTCAAGATTGCTCTTTGAGCTCACTTCATCTTTCTCATCTAGGTATTAAAATAAAAAAATTGGCAGATTTGTATTTTCAATTTGCACTAATTTTGATTGCTTTTCGGATTTTTACAGAGAAGAAAATGAAAACTTTTTGTAATTCTATATGTAAAACTAATAAAGACCAAAAATTCAAAACCCCATAGAATTAATTGTCAAATACATAGGAGTAAATAAGAAACACCATCTTCTTTTTATCCTTTGCTTATTTAAAAATGAGCAAATTTTAGGTTTAGCAAACATAAAAAACATATTTGTATGCTATAACTATAGTTTGTATAATTGCGCTCCATAGCAAACTTTATGTTTGCTATGGCTATTAATCTGTATATTTCGGTATACTTATACATAAAAATCTGTATTTGGGTCTATTTGTATATTTCGGTATACAAATGGGTCCTGCAATTAATTTTTATACAACACATATGTATACACGATGGGTCTATTTGTATATTTCGGTATACA
>NW_026023730.1:0-276 GCF_019186545.1 Solanum stenotomum | reverse complement strand
TAAACCCATGTAATTTAAACTAACAGAATGACAAGAAAGGAAAAAGAAAAGAAAAAACCACATCCGGAAAAGAAATTGTCACTATGAACTTTGAAGAGATTAGCACTGAAGTGAATACTAGATACATGAACTCATTCCNATGCACCTTAAACAAACAGAACATCAAGGAATTTTAAAAGAAAAAAACCCACATCCCAAAAAGGAATTGTCACAATCGAGTTACCATTCTCACACAAAAAAAAAGAAGTATTTCACAATGAGCTTCGAAGAGATTTA
>NW_026023729.1:52305-79258 GCF_019186545.1 Solanum stenotomum | reverse complement strand
TAGTTGTTTTTTTAATCATTGGAATTGAGGTGTAGTTGATTGACTGACTAATCAAATACCCCCTCGGTCCCAGGTCATGTGTAGTAGTTTGGCTGGTTGGGAAGACTTTGCAATGTACAAACTACCCTTAAAATAAATGAATTTTTTGATAGAAGAGTACACCTTTATGAAATATGGGAGTACTTTTGCAATCTTCCAAAACTACCCTTAATAAATGAATTTTTTAATGGAAGAGTATACCTTGATAGATTTTTTGTCAAATAAGTGGGATCCAACATGGGTAAAATGTTGATAGTATCATTAAATATTTGACAAATAAGAAATGTGTCATTCTTTTTGGGATTGATTAAAAAGGAAAATGTCATATAAATTGGGGCAAAGGGTCGAAAGGGTCGATTTTGGAATATGTACAATTGAGTGTAGTATTACTTTGTATAGCAGGGAAATATGGTTGCTCATTTGTATAATATGCAGTGTTTACATATATGTTCTTCAGTCAATTAAGCTTTGTTTTGCAGGTAAGTTATGTATAGAGGTCACTGCAACCTCGAAGATTGCTTTCATCTCGGAAGAGTTGTGTATTGGATGTGGTATTTGTGTGAAGGTTTGTATATATTACAGTGTGGGGATACATTTTGCTGCAGATAGTCATTGTGTCGGCTAACTGATGTTGTAATTGATGATACAGAAATGTCCATTTGAAGCAATTATGATCATCAATCTGCCAAAGGATTTAGACAAGGATACAACCCATCGTTATGGTCCCAACACTTTTAAATTGCACAGGTCTGTTTAAGCTGCAGCTCTTCTGGAGAAGTCTTTTGGTAATCAAATATCTGTTTATAAAGTTAATTCTTGAAAAAATTGTTGCAGGTTACCAGTCCCTAGGCCAGGACAGGTTCTTGGTCTGGTTGGCACAAACGGTATTGGGAAGTCAACTGCCCTAAAAATTTTGGCTGGAAAATTGAAACCAAACTTGGGACGCTTCAGTGTACTACTCTTCTGCATCCTGCATGACTAGTCAATTCATGGCCATACAGTTTGCTTATGCGTTCTTTAATCCTTCTGTGGCAGAACCCTCCTGATTGGCAAGAGATCTTGACTCACTTCCGAGGATCCGAACTGCAGAACTATTTCACTCGCATTCTGGAAGATAACTTAAAGGTTACTTCTGATTCAGTGTTTCAGCTATCCTAAATGCTCCTTGCTTTTTTTGTGAGTATCACTCACCTTTGGATTTAGTTGTCTGACCAGGAGAGCATTGTAGCTCTCCAGAATAGGTGGTCTTCTGCTGTACCATTGTGATTGGTCAAATCATTACTAGTTGTCCACCTAACTCTGGTCCTGACCTAGTTCTGTTATGTTTTTCATTGTTCCAATAGTAGTGTGGCGGTGTCCGTAACTTGTATAAAAATTCTGGCATATTCTTTTTACTACTAGGGAGAAGCAAGACCACCTGCTACATCCGAATAAAATATTCAGTAGGCCATTTCTGTTTCAAGTAATAAAGGATGCTGAGCTAGTGTAAGAAAATGATGGAATGCATGATTCAAAGAATTGTTGAACAACTTAAATTTTAAAATTCATCACATCGTTGTACATCAAGATGTCTTTTTTCTTTAGATCGTTATTTGTTGCGTCCAATCACCCATATAGTATTTTATTCATTTGTAATTTGAAGTTTTTTTCAAACAGGCAATTATCAAGCCTCAGTATGTCGACCATATTCCAAGGGCAGTTCAGGGAAATGTCGGACAAGTGCTTGACCAAAAAGATGAGAGAGGCGTGAAGGAAAAACTCTGTGTTGATCTAGAGCTGAATCAGGTTTTGGATCGTAATGTAGGTGATCTATCTGGTGGAGAGCTTCAGAGGTTTGCTATTGCTGTTGTTGCTATACAAAATGCAGAGATATACATGTTTGATGAGCCCTCAAGTTACCTTGATGTGAGGCAGAGGCTTAAAGCTGCCCAAGTAGTCAGATCCTTGCTTCGACCAGATAGGTTCTAATTCATTCTCGTATGACTTTTCAACAATCAAGATTTCTAATTATTAGTCACATACTGAAATATTCTCTATGTTTCAGCTATGTCATCGTTGTGGAGCATGATCTTAGTGTGCTTGATTATTTGTCGGATTTCATTTGCTGCTTATATGGGAAGCCTGGTGCATATGGGGTTGTGACTCTACCCTTCTCGGTCAGGGAAGGAATTAATATATTTTTAGCTGGATTTGTTCCTACAGAAAATCTACGTTTCCGTGATGAATCTCTTACTTTTAAGGTAAAACTCAGATTCTTGTGTAACCCCACACGTCATGGCAAAACTATTATCTGAACGTTAACATTTTTCCATAGGTTGCTGAGATCCCACAAGAGGCCGCTGAGGAAATTGAATCATATGCACGTTACAGATATCCAACCATGACTAAGACTCAGGGTAATTTCAAGCTTAAGGTTGCCGAGGGTGAATTTACTGATTCACAGATTGTTGTGATGCTTGGTGAGAATGGAACTGGGAAGACAACCTTCATTCGCATGCTGGTATGCTTTGCTTTACAATTATGTTATGTCTGAAATGACTGCTGTTTCCAGTCTTCTGTGTTATAAAGATTCTCCCACTTGTGTTTGTGTATACTGTAGGCTGGGCTATTAAAGCCTGATGTGGTGGAAGGTTCTAATGTTGAGATACCAGAGTTTAATGTTTCATACAAGCCCCAGAAAATTAGTCCAAAATTTCAATCCACCGTGAGGCATTTGCTACATCAGAAAATACGCGATTCTTATATGCACCCCCAGTTTTGTTCAGATGTGATGAAGCCTCTCCAAATTGAGCAATTGATGGACCAAGAAGTTGTGAATCTTTCTGGTGGTGAGTTGCAAAGAGTTGCCTTAACCCTGTGCCTTGGAAAGGTAATTTTTCTCCCACTTCGTAGAACTGCTGTTTTGGTTGTTTTGTACATTGATCTGGTAGATGTCTTGGTCCAATCAAACAGAATCTGCGTTCTTTTTTCTTTTTTTGCTCTCAATGACAGATACTGCATTTCTTTCTTTCTATCCTTCTCTTAATTTTACTGTATTGTATCCTACTTTTGCTGAATGGCCTTGCAAGTGTTGGCTATCAGACCCTAATTTAGAATATTTGGATGTATTAGAGATGAAACTGTAACAACTTTGTTGATGTTCTTTTCTGTATTTTGCAGTACCTTCTTGGTACTCTATATTAATGAAATTTCCTCTTAACTTAGAGGGAAGGTATGTTTTGTTGCAATGTGAAGGCATCTGATCCAACAATGCAACAAGTCCTCTCCATCTGTTTGTTGATGTTGTAGCATTTTTTTTAGGTTTGTTGTTTTTATTTTCTTCCCTGGTCTGGGGTGTCAAATTGAGGGTTTTACAAATTTAATCGACAAAACAAGCAAGAAATTTCCATTTGCTTCTTGGATTGCATTTGGGTAGTTAACATCCGTATTGCATCTTGCTGCTCTTCTGCCTCCATTTTGTTTATTATAAGTCCAACCATGTGCTGTTATTATTATTGAGAATATGTGTTTCTTACTGCACAATAATAAACATGAGAGGGTACTCTTAGGGGTCGTTTGGTAGTGTATAAGAATTGTGCTGAATAGATGTTTAAGTAATGCTGACTTTAGTAGTAATGCTTATGCTAAGATTATTTCTTATGCAGTGTTTGGTTTGGTATATTGAAAATAATATGCATTGCATATTTCTAAAAAAGGATTGTTTGTTTACAAAAATAAACTTCCCGAATACAAAGGAAAGGATGTGGAAAAGGTTTGAGGAGCAATTGTGTCTTTACCCATGCTAATGCATGCATTAAAATCTTGCATTAGTAATACCATGGTTTCTCATGTATTAGTTATGCATAGCATAATACCAAATAGAGTGTGTACATTAGTTATACCTAGGTTAAAAAAATGTGTCAAACAAGGTACAAGTAATACATGGAGCTAATGCATCCTACCAAACGACCCCTTAGTAGTGAAGTGTAGATGAAGAGCAAAGTTTGTCTGCAGGGGCTGAATATGAAGACTATTGCACTGATGTATTTATAAATTGTAACCTCACTTGTTTACTTAACTCTGCAGCCTGCTGATATATATCTGATCGATGAGCCGAGTGCTTATCTTGATTCTGAGCAACGCATTGTAGCTTCCAAAGTCATCAAGAGATTCATTCTTCACGCGAAGAAGACTGCATTTATTGTAGAGCACGACTTTATAATGGCAACTTACCTGGCAGATAGAGTCATTGTATACGAGGGGACGCCTTCCATAGATTGTGTTGCAAATGCACCTCAATCATTGTTGACCGGAATGAACTTATTTTTATCAGTAAGCCTTCTGCATACTCTTGCTTGTTACCTTTTATTCGCCCTGCCTCATTACTTAAAAAGGTTCTCTTACTAACGTTTTTAGTATTTCCAGATTCATCGACATATTTTCTCATGTTATAATAATTGCTAACTTTATATTCTGCTCTGATTTGTTGATGGGATTTGTTCTCTTTTTCTTGTTATTGATGTGGTATCCAAATTGTGCAGCATCTGAACATCACATTTAGAAGGGACCCGACTAATTTTCGTCCAAGAATTAACAAACTTGAATCAACTAAGGATAGAGAGCAGAAGTCAGCTGGATCCTATTATTATTTGGATGATTAAGTTGCATCCATGATCCTTGCTTACCTCTTCCATTAGGTGCTAATCGATGATCATGAGCAGCCTCTGGTCATTTATATCATAACGTGATTATTATAGGTTGATTTCTCAGTGAACAGATATTCGATATCAGCAGAATACGTTCTGTTTAATCATTGGTTTTTATATGATTTAGTCATTGTTACTGGTATCATGTACTCAATACCGTAGTTTTGTCCACCAATTTTGACTGTAGAGAGAGTACTCTCTCCTCAGATTTTCATTTTGTACATGAATTTTTGGCACATAATTGAGGCATTTGATTTAGTTGATAAAAATTGGAGTATTACTTGATGAAATTTCTTTGAATAATTGCATGAGGCCTAGCCACAGTTGGTTATGTTATGATACAGGCTAATTATATTTTCAAATCCTCAAGAGTGGGCATGGTATGGTGTATTATACTGAATTATCATATCAAATCGAAATCTTTGATATCGTGGTTTGAGATTAAGGTATTTAGTATGGTATAGATTTAAACTCTTTTTGATATTTAGTATGGTATTTGATATTTATAAATGACTCGAACACCATACCAAAATATATAGTTACATAAATAACATATATACATATATATTATTAAATTACTAACAAATATGCAGCATAACTAACTTTGACTATTCTATTTTGATTGAAATTTATTTTAGATGTAATTGAGTAACAAAAGGAGTTGTTTGTATTTTCTTTTAAATATATATAATTTTACATGTGTAATATGTTAGTATAATACAATTGATGCTTTTTATTAGTTGTTGAAGATTATATATAAGTATATGTTAGTCGAAGTTGNCAAATCGAAATCTTTGATATCGTGGTTTGAGATTAAGGTATTTAGTATGGTATAGATTTAAACTCTTTTTGATATTTAGTATGGTATTTGATATTTATAAATGACTCGAACACCATACCAAAATATATAGTTACATAAATAACATATATACATATATATTATTAAATTACTAACAAATATGCAGCCAAACTAACTTTGACTATTCTATTTTGATTGAAATTTATTTTAGTTGTAATTGAGTAACAAAAGGAGTTGTTTGTATTTTCTTTTAAATATATATAATTTACATGTGTAATATGTTAGTATGATACAATTGATGCTTTTTATTAGTTGTTGAAGTTTATATATAAGTATATGTTAGTCGAAGTTGAACAAATAATGACTACTAATTTTTCATATTACAAAATATTGAATCAAACTTTAAAATGTCGAACCATACCGAATTTAATTGGTAGCCCAATCCTACCTCCATCTGTGTATTACATTTTTATGTTATATAATATTTTATTTTAGACTAGGTATTCATAGATTTGTACATTATTAGTAGAAAGTTACTCCAAATAAAAATATAATAAGTAAAATAATTCTTCTATAAATTTGATGTGCATTGTATGTGTGTATATGATTGTTATTTTAATATTGCATATATTAAGTATGTATATAGCCTATAGGAATGTGTGTTTGCACGGGTATGTTTATATAATTAAGTTTTATTTATCTTTTATTCTATAATTTATATATATATGAGAAATATAAAATTTATTTACAACTCTGTGTTATTTTAACTTGTGTAAATGGATGTTAGAGTTTTGATTATTATTATTATTATTTATAAAGGTATAAATTTATATTTTGCTCATTTATTTTATCCTAGAATGTCACTAGGGAGTATATATACCAATTAGTATTTCTCAATATTTTTTGTCTAAGAAATATATTTATTTTGTACAAAAAAATATTATTGAATCTAAAAATAAAAAATATCATATTTTAAAAAATAAAAAATGAAAAAGATTGATAATATAAGAATTAAATAAGTTTTAGACAACATGAATTAGGATGGGGTGGGGGTGGGGGGGATGCATGAGGAGGGAGTTTTGCTTTTTGAAGCAAAGTAAACAGATATAAATATTTTTCACCCAATAAATAATAAAGAATATATTTATTTTTTTTAGTATAATTTTCTCACCACATTAAATTATGTCACTACCTATTATTTATAAAAAAAAATAATCTATAGTGACTATTTTATAAAATTGGTGTTTTACATTTATGAACCTACATAGATATTTTTTTTGGATTGTTTTCACTTCTCTATAAATACACAATTGTTGCAAAGATGATTTACACAGACAAAAATTATTACATAATCATCAAACTATTATCCAAAAAGATGAATATGCTTACCTTCAAAGTGATCTTGATATTCAACTTCTTGTTCATTTGGCAAGGTAAGTTCAATATTGTACATCTCTTATTTATTTTTTGTTGTGTTTGATTTTACATAGGCTTTTTCAAGATCGTTTAGATGTTTTGAGCATATAAATAGATTTTTCATAATTTTTTATATTGTTAATTGTTATGACTTATAATATTTTTATCGATTTTTTTTCCGTTTTTTAATAGGTTATGCAGCTACACCATGCCAAACAGTAGGGGATTGCAATATTACGTGTGGCCGCACTGGAACTCCAATTTGTAAAAACAATACTTGCTACTGCCAACGTTGTGATTTATACCCTCCAGACTCCTCTATTGTTGATGATGAATTTAGTTTTATAAGTAAAACATGATTAATTATTGTTATTCATCCTGATTACATATAAAAATTAATTAGTATGAACATCGGTGATGATCCTCAAAATATAATACAATTCTATTGGAAAAAGAGATTTCATTTTGTTTAGTATGGATTTCTTTTATGCAATCTAGATCGTTCTTCTATTATCTTGAAATTTAGTGAAAAAGGTAAATTTTACAATGACCACATAACTATAAGTTTTTTTTTCACCAAAATTAATTTACTATATTTATTATTATTCTAATAATGTAAGATTCAACTAAAAATTATCGATCCAATTCAATTAGAATTCAAATTTCATGAGTAATAATATTTACTTTTTAACGAATAAATATAAATTTATTTATTTTGTCCAACTCATCGATCAAAATACATATGCAAAAGTTAAAATGTTAAAAGTGTGAATGAATTTGACAAAGTGATTATCAATTGAATTTTTTGATGCAAGTAGTAGTAACTATTACTCTGTAAAATTTTATTTCTTACTATACAACAAAATGTAACAATTTTTATATTAAAAATAAAAACATCTTAAGTTAAAAATTAATTTATCAAATTACTTATTAAAAGATGAGTGACGATTTGTCCTTTAACAAAACACTACTTCAAAATATTTTAATTAATTTATTAATCGTTTTTACTCAATCTTTTGTGTATTTTTGTTGTAAATCAAATTCATATATGCATGAACTGATTTATATATATTGGTTCCTTACTAGATACTTACATTGAATTAAAGTAAATTATAATTTTAAAAAATGAGAATAGTTCGATGAGATGAAATTTCGAAATCTCTAATTAAAAAGGATAATAACATTTCTTTATTATTTTTATATGAAGGAATACAATTCTATATTTTACAGAAAAATATAATTGATAACAGATGAGAATTCAGTGTTTTCAAAAATATTTTTGGGGCGAGTCTCAGGCGGGTTGTACTAAAAACAATCTGGGGCGTAAGTTAAAGACGTAGATCCATAAGGTGTAAGTTCTAAAAGTTTAGGCATAAAAACGTAAGTCATGGGCGTAAAAACGTAGGCCCGGACGTTTTAAATTTATTATTTTGAACCTTTTTTGCTTTAAATCATATTTTTTATTATTGGTGTAATGGTATTTCTCAAATAGTAATTATAATACTTTTTTTATTCATTATTATTATTAATATTTATGTCAAATAAAAATCATAATATAATTTCTATTTATTATAGGTTATTTATAAAAATTATTTGTGAAATAATTGAAAGGTTTACTTTTGCTTATTTTAATAGTAATAAATCTATAAATTTGAATATACATGAGACTACGCCCCACAGATCTATGAGACTTATGCCCCGTATCTCGGGGCTTACGCCTCGCCCCATACGATATAAAACGCCTCGCATCACGCACCTACCTTTTAAAACACAGGATTAGATGCTCCTTATATAAAAAAAATCTAAATAAGGATATGAGTTGTTTTTTTTTTTGCAAAATTTGATCGAATCGATTCTTATTAGCTGAATTTGTATTTTTTTCGATTAAAACGAAAGAGTAAACAATTAGTATTACCTATCAAATTTGGGTTTTAAATTGGGTCGGTCTTTTTAATTGAATTTATATTAATTATTAGATAAAAAAGAAAGATAAAAAAAAAGAATTATACACAAGAAGTTAGATTTTTTGGTATACGTGGTTTTTGTGTTAGTAAAAGCAAAAAACTATGACTTTTTTTTGTTAAAAAATATAGTTAAGCGACTTTGGTGAAAACAAATTATAATTATGTGACCATTTATGAATATCTATCATGAATATTTTTAAGTGAATATGGTAATTTATCGATCATCGATATTTTAAAATAGCGAAGCCAACTTTACATGTAATAGTAACTGAGGGATAAAAAGAAATTTTCACCGTAAAATGAAGAAATTTTAAAATAATGTTTAACTTGTATATTTGCAATAAGTTGTATAGAACAAGAAAAGAAATCAACCAATATTCAATCACTCAAACATTCAGTATTGATAATTAAAAGAAATCAACCAATAAGAAATTTTAAAATAATGCTTTTGTTTCAAATAGTTGTAATAAAATTTGATAATTAAGACGGAAAAACTAACTCAATAACTATTAAAGATAAATTAATCTAGTCAAACAAAAATATATCTACAAATTAAGCTACATTTTTAGCAAATTATCTAATTTGATGTTCTTTTTCAAGAGTTATAGATTTTGTTTTGCAACTTTATTCTAGACTAGAATCTATCTAGCAATTTAAATAAAATGTGAAAAATTAAATTAAATTTATTTATTTACCAATAAAATTAAAGACCTAATCGAATTAATCCAAAATTAATCGACTAGATTCATCCTTTCTATTAAGTCTTTATGGTTAGTGATAGATATTTCATATATGAAATAGTGCCACCCCAAATCCTTTAAATCCTAAATTTGTCTTAAAATTCATGGGAAAAAAAAAATGTAAAGTAACACAAGTTTAATTTTCTTATTCTCTATTTTTTCTACCTTTTTAAAATATTACTTAAATCCCTTCTTTTTTTTAATTTTAAAAACTACCGGATATATAAAAGTCACCTGCCAAATCCACATTCACCACTCCCTTTTTCTCTCCCTAAATTCACTCCAAATTCTTAGCAGTTACAAATTCAATATCCAAATTTGATTTTCAAAAAATTTAAACTAACAAAACATTAAAAAAAAATCAAAAAATTTAAACTAACCAAACATAAAAAAAAAATTAAAAAAATTAAAAATTAAAAAAATTTTAAAAANTTTGATTTTCAAAAAGTTTAAACTAATAAACACTAAAAAAAATCAAAAAAAATTTAAACTAACCAAACATAAAAATAAAATAAAAATAAAAATAATAAATAATAAATAATAATAATAATAATAATATATATATATATATATATATTACGAAAAATGTTTTCCATAATACCAGATACAAACCTCGTTTTTTCATATTTTGTCCATACTAATCACATCCAATAATAGTAAAAATTGAATTAAAAGAAGTGTATTTCCTCTTTAAAATCCTATACGGCTAAATGGATTTGTTGGAAACACTTCCTTAATTAACTTTAGGCTGATTTTTGATTAGTTGCATATTATTTGGTAATAATTAATATAATATTTAGAAATTTTTCATAATTTGAATTGGTTATGGACTCTAACAACTAATCATTCATTGAAACTGATTAGGATTCTTGTATTACTATTTAATCTTCTCATTGTCTCATAAATATTAGTTTCAATTTCACCAAAATTTCAAATAGTCTAATATTTTCCTCTTTTTTCCTAGTGTTTTTCATAATCAAATTTCTTTAATGGATTGTGTTTGTTCATGTATCTATTTGATAACTCAATTCTTATTTATTGTGATACATTTATAGATACACTTTATTTCAGCTTACATACATACTTCTTTCACAACCTTATTGTATCAGATACATTATTATCAACTACAAAATGATACATTATGTAAGTTATACATATCTTTCAAGGCAAACAGTATAATACTTATCAATTTAAATGAGATACATGAATAGTAATGTATCATGCACTAAACAAAATAAGATACATAAATAATAATGTATCATGACTAATTTTTTAGGCATGATACGTAAATTCGAATTCATACTAAATGAATCTGATACATAACAATTACTAAACAATAATGTATCGATCTCAAACCTAAAATCTTATGGGCAAAACTTTCTTATTTAATGTATCTAGTAGAAATACAACACTTATCAATAAATTGAAAGGATCTTCATGATGTATCTTCTCAAAATTTTCGATAATTTTAAAATTCAAAATTGAAAGGATCTTCAATGAACTAAGAAAATAATTTTGAAACTCAAAATTTTCAACAATTTTGAATCAAAACTGAAAGGATCTTCAATGAACTAGGAGAAGAATTTTGAATCTCAAAATTTTCGACAATCTTGAATCAAAATTGAAAGGATCTTCGATGAACTTGAAGATTAACAAAAGAAATTGTTTGTCCAACAACAATTCCATCACTTTTGTATCCTTCCTAACTCACTTCACTTGTCCAAAATTTCGACAAAAGTTTTTGATTCAAATCTGAAAGGTTTCTTCGCTAAATAGGGGGCTGATGCAATTTGAAAAATTGNTTACAAAAAATGTTTTCCATAATACCAGATACAAACCTTGTTTTTTCATATTTTGTCCATACTAATCACATCCAATAATAGTAAAAATTGAATTAAAAGAAGTGTATTTCCTCTTTAAAATCCTATACAGCTAAATGGATTTGTTGGAAACACTTCCTTAATTAACTTTAGGCTGATTTTTGATTAGTTGCATATTATTTGGTAATAATTAATATAATATTTAGAAATTTTTCATAATTTGAATTGGTTATGGACTCTAACAACTAATCATTCATTGAAACTGATTAGGATTCTTGTATTACTATTTAATCTTCTCATTGTCTCATAAATATTAGTTTCAATTTCACCAAAATTTCAAATAGTCTAATATTTTCCTCTTTTTCCTAGTGTTTTTCATAATCAAATTTCTTTAATGGATTGTGTTTGTTCATGTATCTATTTGATAACTCAATTCTTATTTATTGTGATACATTTATAGATACACTTTTATTTCAGCTTACATACATACTTCTTTCACAACCTTATTGTATCAGATACATTATTAGCAACTACAAAATGATACATTATGTAAGTTATACATATCTTTCAAGGCAAACAATATAATACTTATCAATTTAAATGAGATACATAAATAGTAATGTATCCATGCACTAAACAAAATAAGATACATAAATAATAATGTATCATGACTAATTTTTTAGGCATGATATGTAAATTCGAATTCATACTAAATGTATCTGATACATAACAATTACCAAACAATAATGTATCGATCTCAAACCTAAAATTTTATGGGCAAAACTTTCTTATTTAATGTATCTAGTAGAAATACAACACTCATTTAAATTGAAACGATCTTCATGATGTGTATCTTCTCAAATCTTTCGATAATTTTGAATCAAAATTGAAAGGATCTTCAATGAACTAGGAGAATAATTATGAAACTCAAAATTTTCAACAATTTTGAATCAAAACTGAAAGGATCTTCAATGAACTAGGAGAAGAATTTTGAATCTCAAAATTTTCGACAATCTTTAATCAAAATTGAAAGGATCTTCAATGAACTTGAAGATTAACAAAAGAAATCATTTGTCCAACAACATTTCCATCACTTTTGTATCCTTCCTAACTCACTTCGCTTATCCAAAATTTCGACAAAAGTTTTTGAATCAAATCTGAAAGGTTTCTTCGCTAAATAGGGGGCTGATGCAATTTGAAAAATTGAATTTCTTCGTTCTGTTAGGATTTATCTATGTATGATTGAAAGTAAAAAGAAATGTAAGAAGATCGAAATATTCATTATGTATCGTATGAAATTTTCGGTTAATGGAGGAAACAGAGAGAATGATGAACAAGAAGAAGAAATTTGAATTTTTGAATTTTTTGGTTTGTTACACTATATGATTGAAATCTTGACAATAATTTGAAATAATAACACAATTTATGGGATCTTAATTTGATTTTCAGTTTTTTTTTTCCTTAATTAGTGCCACATATGGATACTATGAGATCTCAATTTGATTTTTCAGTTTTTTTTTCCCTTAATAAGTGCAATAGATTGATAATCAACAATAATGTATCTGGATCCTTAATTATGTATCCGAAATGCCTCAAAATTTGGGATTTGTGTAATTAGAAAAAGAGTAGGGATAGAAGGTAATTTAGGTTTTACACTATGGTATTTAGGTAAGTTATACTTAAAACAATGATGAACAAATTTCAGATTATGACCCTCCAAATCTCAAAAAAAAAAAAATCTAGTTCATTCTTTGTATATGCATAAATTTGTTTTCGGCTATACCATAGTAATAGATTTAACAAGAGTATGGGTGAGAAAATAAAATTTATTTTCAAAATAATAAATTTAAATTAGCCATTAAATTGAAGTGGACAAAAATTTCATGTATACGAAGGATTTGATACTACTCCACTATCTTCGCGAGAATAATTAAATATATAGACTTTTAGTTTTATTAAAAACTAAAAAAAAAACAAAATTCAAATTGAATTTTTCGGTTATTTTTTTTCATGAGCCAAGTAGATTTTTTTTTATATGGATGCAGTGAGATCCAATCTCAAGAGCTTTGCCTATCCTAATACCATGCTGAAATGTGCGATCATCTCATTTAAAAGTTTAATTTATTATACACTTGTATTATTTAATTATATCATTTAGTTATATCCTCAACAATAACTTCATGAACGTAAAATGTTAACATTCAACTCAATTATAACAATAACTTGCTCAATGTGATGTGGAGGGTACAAAACATATGAAGATTTTACTCCTATTTTGTGATATATAAAAATGTTATTTTTGATGATTTTTCAGCTCAAAAGTATTTTTCAAAAATAGATTTGACAGATTTAAGAGTAAAAGTTATGATAAAAATAATGTAGAAAAGAAAAGTATTGACATAAAAACATAAAAATAGTAACAAAAATCCAAGTTAAAAAAAATAATACAATAGAAAGATAAAATAATAACAAAATATTAAATGATCATGATAAGCGGAAGAGAGAGCAAACAAGGTGGACTAAGCTAGAATCGTGCTCTTTTATCAAAAAGAGAAAAATCACTCAATTATTTATTAACACTCTACTTTTATATTCGACCTCCATATTTTTCTATTAGGATTAAGTTCTTAATGAGCTTAAAAATATGTCTGTCATGTTCAAATTCCAATTCACAATATCAATTATCCGTTCATTTTGCGCTTCGGTATATTTTCAGTGAGTTGACAATTTTAATCTAAATTATCTTAATTAAAATAACAATAACAACAAGAAAATCATCACTTGTAATTTTTATAAGTGGAGTTTTAAAAAAATAAATATATGCATTCTATATTTATGAGATAGAGAAATTGTTTTAACACTAAAAAAAAGTGTGAATTACATGGAAATTTTTCTGGGGATTAGTATGAAAATCCGCAGGAATCTTATTATTCTGCAAATTTTCATACTAATCCTCAGGAAAATCCCCATATAATTAACAGTTTTCTTGTAGTGTAAATTGATACTCAACAACCCTACACCCTTTATACGAATTTAAAATCAATAAAATAAACGATCTCACATGAGCAGAGTCAATTTATCTTAATTAAAAGACAAGAATCTACTTTTACGAGTCCACTTGTTTTTCCCATTTTTTAAACAAGAAAAGCAAGAAATAATTCAGAAATAAGTACAAATCTTTCTTATTGTTATTATTATAATGTTATTACAATTTTCCTTTTTCCCAAAAAATAGGATCAGAAAGTAACCATTATTTTCCTTTGTATTTGACAAGTAAATTACTATTAAAACTGTTCTTATCTCTACAATTCAATCTTTTACCCCTCAACTTCTAAATAAAAGAAACAATAATAGCATATTCCATTTTTTTGATTTCTTAGTATAATTTTTTTTCACCATCTTAAATTATGTAACTATCTACCCTTTATAAAGAAATAATCTATGGTGACTGATTTAGAAAAATGGGGTTTTACATTTAAGAACCTACATAGACTATTTTTTTTTGGATTGTCTTCACTCCTCTATAAATACAATTGTTGTAAAGATGATTTTCACACTAAAAAAAAATTATTATATAGTCACCAAAGTATTATTATCTAAAAAAAAGATGAATATGATTTCCTTCAAAGTGATCTTGATTTCCATCTTTTTGCTCAATTGGCAATGTAAGTTTTAGATTATTTTCTTAAAAGTGAATGATCTTATTGGTTCCTATGTATCTTTCGTGTTATTTCAAAAAATTTACCCCTCTAATATTGTTTATGTGTTGCTTTTGTACTATTTTATTTTATTTCTTGTGGTGTTCGATTTCGCATAATTTTTTTAAAGATCATTTTGATGTTTTGAGAGTATAGGGAGATTTTTCTTTATTTTCTATATCCGATACACATTCTTTTCGCTTTAGTTTTTTTTTGTTTTTTTTAAATGATTTGATGGTAGAAAAATGTTAAGTTTTAAATTTTATTTTGACTAACATCTTCATTTGTATTTTTTAACTTTAGAAGAAATTGTTTTCTATTCTTTTTATTTTCATACTTTTTCTAACTCATTTTATGTGATAAGTTATTTTTTGGATAGTTGAATGAATTTTTGTGTGTGTGTGTTTTTAATAAATATTTTGAATTGTTAATAATTATGACTTATTATATTTTTATCGATTTTTTTATTTATTTTTTAACAGGTTATGCAGGTTCAGTAACACCATGTCAAACAACAGGAGATTGCCATTTTAATTGTAGCAATGATGGAACTCCAATTTGTGCACACAACACTTGCTATTGCCAACGTTGCAACTTATACCCTCCACTAGTTTCTTATGATGAAGAACCTAAATTCATAACAAAAAAATGAGCAATTAATTCTCTCTATCCCGATTGCAATGTAAACATCATTTAATATGAATATTGATGATGATCCTCATAAAATAATATTATAATATTTTTTTTAAAAAAATTTATCTTGTTTGTTTTAGCATGGATTTTCTTTTAATGCAAGCATGGTTGTTCTTCTATTATCTTGGGATAAGACTTAACAGTGAGAAAATAAGATGTACTAAGCTAGAATCATGTTCTCACATAAAAGGAGAATCACTCGACTATACACTAACTCTTTCCTTTAAAATTGGACCACCATGCTTTTCTATTTAAGATCATGTCTTCCACATTCAGTTCACAATACAATTATCCTTTCAATTTATACTTCAATGCATTTTCATAGAATCGATAATATTGATTTTAAATTATCGTAATAAAAACAACTACAACAAAAACTTTATTGTACTTCTAAAAATAGGACTTTGAAAGGGTAAAGATGTGTGGACACCCTTACCTCTATTTTTATGGGTCTCTATTGACCCTTGACAAACCCTCCTTTATATGATTTTAAAATTGATACCGTGAATGAGTTCATACAAGCGATTTTAAATTATCTTAATTAAACAAAATTACTGTAATATTATTTTGTGGTAGGCAAAATCTACATTAACAAGTCATCTAATTGCAAAGTTGGTATAATCCTTCATATTCTCAGCAGTCACTTTTAAAAAAAAATCCTTTTTTTGAAAAAAACTTTCATATTTTGTATTTTTTGCCTCCAAAAAGGTGACCTCTTTGCCTATCATATAGTCAAGTCTCTCAAAAGAACATACTTTCTTTGATAAATCATCCTTCTGGAAATAAATAAAAAGTAGTTTAATGTACGAAATATCTATATTTATATTCTTTTTTAGGATGTGATGTAAATAATTTATTCATTATCATATGATTGTAGACAACAAAATTTGATGAGACTCTACAAAGACGTATTTAATTTTCATTGGGACTCTATCAAAAATGTTTAGTTCTAATTGAATTTCACAAGACGTGTTCAATTTTAGTTAGAATTTTCGGAGGCTACTATACCATAAACCCTAGTTCATGCCTATAGAAGAGTAATATATTCAGGCATCTCAAAAATTACATAAATTAATAGAATATTCACAAAGATCAAATTGAATCTGACCGAACTTTTCTTGACAATTAAATTTATACGTCAAGAAGATGCACAAAATCCTCCTTACTTGGAGAGATCAAATAAATCAATCCTAAGAAGGTTCAAATCATCCTACATACATTCAAGAAATATATACGCTATTACATCCTTCAAATCACAAAGAAAATTCAGAGAGAAGAATGAGGGAACACATAAATTTGTACCCACATTATTTTATTAATAAAATTATTAAAATTTGTTGCGGACAATGATACATACAATCATTAACTATTGTTATGAAGATTATCTTGTATCCTATTCCAAGAGCCTATTTGACATTGCTGTTGGGAGGTCAAAAACACTTATTTTGAGGAAAAAATATTTTTTTTTTAAAAAAATTAAGTGTTTGGCAAATCAGTAAAAATGCTTTTAAATTGAAGCAAAAATAATTTTCCTGCTTTTGGAAAGAAACTAAAAATTTCAGCTTCTTAAAAAAAAGTAGAAGCAAAGAGTTATTTTTTTCAAGACTAAAATATCCCTTTTTTATATACATATTTACCAATATATCTCTTATCAAAGTTAGCACATATAATAAGTTTGATTAGATTTCATTTAAGAATTTTATTTTTAAATTTTTATATAATAAATTTTTATTTTATTTTACGTTTATATATTATTATTTTATATATCATTTTAAATATTATTTTGCAGTATTAGAAAAAAGGTAACAACAATATTTTTGCAAGATTAGAAAAAACAAAAAAATAATTAAAGATTTCAGCCCTCCCCAAAAAGGTATAATATTGATTAAAATTTTGAATATGCACATTTTAATTTAACAAAACAAATTAATTAAAAAAATTATAATATATATATTTAAAATAATTTCTCTATATAAAATAATCTTAATATTAAAAATACATTGATACTTATCCTTTTTTTTCATAATTCGACTCTTAAAACACTTTTAAAAAAAAATTGGTCAAATACAAAACGTTTTTTTTCAAAAGCATTTTTCTATTTTAAAAAATTGTTGCTAGATTCAAGCAATTTTTAATAGCATTGTCAAACAGGCTCTAAGGCTCCTCAATCTATTTTCAATCCGTTCAAATCCAATCCAATTCAATTTATTCTATTTTAGCTCAATCCATTTTTCAATCTGCCAATCCGATTCAATTCATTCATTTACTGCCACTAATAATTATTTATTTTTCTATAGATATCCTCTTATTTAAAGGTTATGCACAATTGCACATATCTTAATAGGGATTTTTTTTAAAATTTATCACCAAATTAACTTTAAGTGACCATACATACATGCATTTCTTAATAAGGACATTTTTTAAGTGATTGATTTAGGAATATCATTGCACTATTTGACATTGAATAGACTAGTATAAGTTATAGACTTCAATTCTCCCTATATATATAACATAAAATGCAAAGGTTTTGATATTCCAATAGTCATTTCATATTGTCACTGAGTATTATCTCGAAAACATGAATATGCTTTCATTTAAGTTGACCCTTTTGTTCACTTTCTTGCTCCTTTCCAAAGGTTAGTTCAAATATTTCATTACATTACAAGGTTGAATTTATCGATCAAAGCAAAAGATAATATATGTTGATTATTTTTGGATTCAAAGTATTGTTCCATCTCAATTGAAAAGGCAAATATTATTAAGAACAAATAGATCAAATTCTATTTAGAGGTTGCTTTTGAATTGTTTTTTTTATCCTTCTTTGGGTTTGATTTCGCATAATTTTTTTAATAATTGTTGTGATGTTTTGAAAGTACAGGGAGATTTTTTTTTTGTTCTCTATATATGATCCAATTTATCGTTCTTCTTGACTTGCGGGTCTTTTGCTTCTTAACGCACTTGTTCAATACTACTAACTACTATAGGAGGATGTCGCCCTCTCGGGACTTCACCCAAAAAATAATATGAAATTTGTTCATTTTTTACAGGTTATGCACCTTCAGTGACACCATGTCAGACAACAGTAAATTGCAATATTAAGTGTAGAGACAATGAGACTCCAATTTGTGCAAACAACACTTGCTTCTGTCAACGTTGCAACTTATTCCCCCCACTAGACTTTTTGTCTTCTGATGATGAGGATCAATCTTTTGTAACCCAAAAATGCACAGTTAATCCTCAGGATCCCAGTTGTAAAAAGTAGTATATATATGATGACTATTTTTGTGACCCTCATACAAATAATAATATTGAAAAAGTGATTTTATCTTATTGTTTAGTATGCATTTCTTCAATGTTCTTATATATCTTGAGATTTATGTTAGTGCAAGTAGATTCAAGGATCAAGTTGAGGGTGCAAAAGATGTATTCTCTTTAGGCATCACGCGAAGTATTTGAAATACATAACATTCAGATAATAACTCCAAAGGATTGCAAATGGATCTACTGATTCACCAATCATTAATGATTTCAACATCAAGCATAGTTAAGGATCAAGAGAAAAAAAAAATTACCCCTCGTAGGTGCACCCTCCATCTCCGACTTTAGGGTTATGGGTTCGAGTAACCAAAGGAGCAAAAAGGTGGGAGCACCTACGAGGGGTGAAAAAAAGAAAAAGAACCTCAGGTTCTACCAGCAACAAAGGCCAATAGAAGCTGGATAGTTTCTTCTAGACACTCAACAAAATGCTCTGTTAGCTGTTTTGCTCCATTAAACCATGAGGCTTCCTTCATGATGTTTCAGCTGGAGCCAAGATCAATAATACTATAAGCAGCAGATTTCTTTAACCCTTTTATGTGAACAATGTCCCTCAACTCTCCAGCTTCCTTCCAGCTTCCAGTAGCAACATATATGTTGGATAATGCAAGATGATATCCAACATTCTCAGGTTCCAACGAAAACAGTATACTTGCTACTTCTTTCCCTAATTGAAGATCGCCATGATAATTGCAAGCACTGAGCAAAGCACCCCAGATTCCTGGATCAGGTGGGCTTGGAAGCTCTTTTATAAAATTATATGCCTTGTGCAGCCTCCCTGATCGGCCTAACATATCAACCACGCAGACATGATGCTCTGTCGAACGTTGAACTCCAAACTCATCAAGCATATGATTGTAATACCAGAAGCCTTGGTCAACAAGCCCTGTATGGCTGCAAGCTGTTAATAAGTTGATAAATGTGACTTTAGACGGAGTAAGTCCCGAATCAATCATCTCATGAAAGATGTCAATTGCTTTCTGACCATTGCTGTGGAAACCATATGCAGAAATCATTGAATTCCAAGCTGCAATAGATCTCTCCGCTGAACTCTGGAATACCTGATGAGCAATGTCTAACCTGCCACAACTGCTATACATATCCACAAGAGCAGCTGATACAAAAGCATTTATGTAAAAACCAGATCGGATGAGGTGTGCATGGATCTGTTTGCCATGTCTAATAATTCCAAGTTGCCGACAAGCTGAAAGAATGGTAGCCATGGTGATCTCATCTGGTTCAAACTCAAGCAAACGGAAAAATTCTATTGCTTCTTTAGAATTTTTGTTCTGAGCTAAAGCAGATATCATGCAGTTCCAAGAGCATAAGTTATGATATAAGCAAAGTTCAAACACTGATGTTGCACTTTCCATGTCACTCAATTTTCCATACATAGTAGTGAGAGCATTCTGCACACGAATATCTTGACCAGCTGAGGTCTTTAAAGCTAGGGCATGAATTGACTTTCCTTCACATGTCAATTCAAGATTTCCAAAGGCTGGTATGATATTGACTAGAGTAATAGTATCATGGATGATATTTGATTTGAGTCTCATTAACTTGAAAGCATTTAAAGCTTCCCAGAAGTGGCCATTCTGTGTGCATCCCGAAATCACAGTATTCCAGCTATCCACATCAGCAGTATAAGCTATCTCCTCCAGCAATTTGAAAGAAGCTACTAGATCTCCACAACAAATATACATGTACATCAACGAATTTACTAAGATGACATTATTTACAAATCCCAACTTCACCTCCCACGAATGGATCAACTTTCCAAATTGAATCAAGTTGGGGGAATCACAAGCAGGAAGAATTCCCAAGAGAGTCGACAGGCTGCATTCTGAGTTCCCACTGTGGAACTTCTTAAGCAATGACTGAGCTTCTCTACACCAGCCATTCTGGGAATACCCAGAGATTATGGTATTCCATGAAACTTTATCTTTCTTTGGCATATTTAAGAAAAGCTGCTCAGCGTCCTTGACCCTTCCGCAGTTAAAATACATATCCATGAGAGCATTCATCATCGAGAGTTCTGCTCCCATATCTCTTCGCATGGTAAAGGCATGCATAGCTTTCCCGTCTCTCAATAGCATGAATTCTGCAACTAACGGAATAATGGAAATTAATGTCACAGCATCCGGTTCTGTGGTCCTTATGAACTGCATTTCATGAAGAGCATCAAATGCATCACTAATTTTTCCATTCAAAGCGAATCCATTTATCATTGAATTCCATGTTATTATATCCGTATATTCCATTTTATTAAAGATATATTCAGCAGCATCAGCGTCCCCACATTGGGAATACAATGAAATGAGGGAATTTGCCACTGAAAGGTGGCGCCTCTCCTCATATCCTAGCTTTATACCCCATCCATGAATAGCCTGACCACAACCAAACTCATCTAAACATGCAGAAGCAGCAATAGCACAAGAGAGACTCACACTATCAGCACCTTTTTCCAAAGTTGCCATCTGCTTGAAGTATAACAAAGACTTCTCAGGATGACCATTATAAAGACAACCACTAATAACTGAATTCCAGGAAACAACATCTTTACATTCTATTTCGAGAAATACACACTCCGATGAGCTCAAATGACTACATTTTGCATAAAAATCAATCAGAGCATTTCCCAAAATTGAATCCAAAAGCATTCCCATTTTCATAGTTAAACAATGAACAACCAATCCCTTTCTCAACTCTCTCATGTTAGATAATGCAGAAATTACAATAACAAGCGTGGCAGAATCGAACTGCTTTCCTTCATTCACCATTTCAGCAAAGATATTCACTGCAAATCCAAAAAAATTGTTCTCTATACATGCTGTCATGATAGCATTCCAGGTAACTATATCTTTATTGATAATTTCAGCAAAAAGGGTCAATGACGTGCTTAAATTCTTGGATCTTGAGTAGATAATGAGGAATGTAGTAACAGTGGGCAAATGAGCAAGCATGCCTACTTTAAGCACTAAGCCATGTACTTGTGAAGCAGTTAAGATATCAGGCTTTTCTTTAACCATGTTAACAAGTTCAAATATTTCATCCCCTTTGCCATTCTTGAAATCTTGAATTCTTCGTTGTGGTATTTTGTCAAACAACTGGTGGGTGGCAGGGGAAGTGTAAGCACAAACTTGAGCTTTCCCATATGTAATAAAGAAGTTATCTTTGGGGAAAAGCGTATGAGAGGAGAGGTGCAAAGGTGGTACATGTTGAGAGATTTTGTTGGACAGCGATGGGCAAAAGAAAAGAGCTTTATATCCATATTTGGACAGCTTTTTCATGTTATGCCCATTTCAGTTTCTCAACACATTTTTGAAAGTGAAAATGGTGAAATTTGCTCATTTAGTATGCCTAGTGACAACCCAAGAAAATATCAATGTTATATGAGATTATGCATTCACCTTGAATAGCTTTAAAACACATCTTATATGTTTTATTGATTTGGAGTAAACACTAACTAAACGACAAAAGTGCTAGAAGTCTACGCATGCTATATATCTATTGGACAAGAGAGAGTTGCTCGAATGGTAAACATCCTCCACTTCCAACCCGAGGGATTGTTACACTAAAGTGACAGGGGTTAAGGAGTAGTGGTAAATTAGAGTGTGTTAAGATGATGACACGTAGTGAAAAGTTGTTACGTGGAGGGTGGAGATTAACCGGAAATGCCTATGTGAAGTGTGTGACCTTGTTTTAGTGAAGATACTCTGATCGTGGTACTATGTGAGTGACTGAGAATTAGAAACGAAAACATAAAATGGAGAATATTATTTTGGGGTAAGGGGAAGAGATTTACGAATTGAATCTTCATCAATAATGTGAAAATTTGATTGGAGATTATATTTTTTGGGGTAGAACTAATTTTCGTCTTTCTATTTTATAATTTTAATTTTAATTTCATCTCTTTTTAAAGATAAATTTATAATTACATACGAAAAATATAAAGAATAAGATAAGAGAGATCTTTGTACTATCATTTTGATATTTTGTGGGTGAGAAAGTAAGTCTAGTACATTTCTCTATGAAACAAAATGGTACATCCCTCTTGAATTGCAAGGTGTTATAGAGACACTGGAGTAGCATTTATCGGGTAAAAAACTTAATTATACAAGTTAAGTATCTTAATTACCACTATATAGCAATATTTTTTTTTTCCCTATATAACAATTTATTTTTTCAAAATTGTGTTTTACTATTAAAAAAAGGTAAAAAAGTAAAAAAAAAAAAAAACGGTTGATTAATGGCCCACGATTTCCCAATATTTCTCAAATCTTTTACCTTTCATGATTTGCTCAAATTGGTTATAAATATTTCCCCCTATCACCAAAAGGTTTCTTAACAAAAATAGAACTCTCTTTTTGTTCATTTCATCATGGATACCAATAATTATTCAATACTAATTCACCATAAAGGACGTTGGGACGCATCGGGTATTAGTGATAATTCAATATTTGATTGGTATTACTTTTTTAATTCTTTTTTGTAATTGAAAAGTTGATGGTTACGTTGTGAGTACTATGATTGATATTTGATTTTGTATTACAATGAACAAAATAACGTTGCAAATATATTGAAAACTTGATGGTTCATTGTGAGTACTATGAGTCGTTTATTTATTTAAGGCAGAAGTACTCATTACCCCCCCTGAACTTGAAGCTTTTTATATAGTGTACACCTAAACTAAATTTCATTTTAATTACCTCCCGAACTTGTTTATTCCTCCGTCGCGTACACCTTTTTCGTCCACCAACTCCTGTTGGGACTACACGCACGCGACAGCTGTCTAAATTGGTGATGTGGATTTCCACCTGGATAAATAATAGCCACCTGGATAAATTAATATTGCAAAAAATAAATTTCTTAAATTTAAAATTCATTGTTTAAAAGTTATTTTTGAATAAGGGCTAATTTCGCGGAACTCCTTTTGGATTTGGGTTTTTCTAGACGTGAAGTTGGTCGATTAAATTTCAAATTTGTCTGAAATTCTTACCAAGTAAGTGTTAATCTTTGTTTCTTTTACTTTTCATTTACATTTTACCCTATTTTTCGTTTAAAATATGTCAAATATTAAAGAAAAATAAAGATTTTACGTTTTTTTATCGTTGTAGCGTTATGATGTGGCAAAAAATCACTTCCTCACGTGCCTAGTAGAGATTGTTGTCAATTTCTACGCCAGGTGGACGAAAAAGGTGTACGCGACGGAGGAATAAACAAGTTCGGGGGGGTAATTAAAACGAAATTTAGTTTAAGTGTACACCGTATAAAAAGCTTCAAATTCAGGGGGTAATGAGTACTTCTGCCTTTATTTAATTAATGGTGTAATATATATATGTTGTTTATGTTATAAACCAGTTTCATGTTCATATTTTTTTTATTAATTCTTTGATTTTTTTTTTTTAGGGTTATGATAATCGGAATACAAATATATTTAATGATAATATATGTTTTGATAATTGTTTTGGTGAAAGTGAACATTTTTTAATTATTAAATGTTGGACTGCATGTTAGTTGTACTACTGATTTTCTTTGTGTCATTTGGAATTGGTTTTCTTGGTACTAATGACGGTAAACATGTTGATTACCTGTTGGTACATAACTATGGTGTATAGTAAACAACAGATTTAAAATTGTGTTTTAGCTATTATGAGTCGTTTATTTATTTTATTAATGGTGTAATATATGTTGTTGTTATTCATCAAATCCATGTTCATATATTTTTTTATTAATTCTTTGGTTTTTTTTTAATGATTTTGACAATCGGAGTACAAATATATTTGTATTACTAAAATTCTTGTTGTCATTCGGAATTGGTTTTCTTGGTACTACTGCTGGTGAACATGTTGATTAACTGTTGGTACATAACTATGGTGTATATGGTGTAAGTAAACACCATATTTAAAATTGCGTTTTAGCTATTATGAGTCGTTTACTTATTTAATTAACGGTGTAATATATGTTTTTGTTATTCACCAAATCCGTGTTCATATATTTTTTAATTAATTTATTTTTCTTAGGGTTTTGACAATCGAAATACAAATATATTTAGTGATAATATATGTTTTGGTAATTAATTTGGTGAAAATGTTGACTGCATGTTTATTGTATTACTGATTTTCTTGGTGTAATTTTGAATTGATTTTCTTGGTACTACTGATGGTGAACATGTTGATTACCTGTTGGTACTACTGCTGGCCACCAGGTAACGACCGAAAGAAGGGATTCAACGAAGGAATACAAGAGGAGTAAAATCACTTGTAGTAAATGTGGTACATCAGGGTATAACAAAAAGACGTGCCCAAAGTTTGCGAATCAAAAAGAATAATGATGTATTAATTTGAACTTTTTTTGTTGGTGTTATGTAAAACTTCGGAATTTTTTATGAATGATAAATGTAGTTTTATCTAACTTTTGTTTATTCTTGATAAGTGTATTCATATTATTATTGATGCAATTAACCTGTCTCTGGTATTGTAATGTTTGGCTGAAATTCTGGTATTAAATACCAACCTGGAATCTTGAAAATAAACAACAGGATGTAACAAATAATAATACACAATGTTAATTTGAAAATTTTGGTATAATGTTTGAGAAATACCAAAAGTTTTAACCACCAATAATATTTATCTTATTATAATTGCTAACACGTATAATTTTGGTGAAATAATCACAAATTGGGGTGTATATAATGGCTAATATTTTGATATTGTCTACCAGTGGCGGATCCAGGATTTAGAGTTTGTGGGTGCTAAATAGACTTATCGACTAAATTAATTTTATATTTGATTAAATTATTTATCTTTTGGATATATATCATAAATCAATCAATAAAATGTAAATAATAAGATATTACACTTTTATTGAGTATTTAATCAAATAAAAGAAAAGTCAAAGGAGTAATAATGTAATTAATTTAATTTAAGTCAATAACAATTATAAAAAAATAAAAATAAAAATTGTTCCAGCTGTTTTTCCTTAAAAAAAAACGTGCTTGGAGCCTTTTTCTTTTCCTTAAAAAACGCTTGCATCAAATTTCTCAAAAAAATAGATACAAATGGGATTCGAACCCGCAACATCAGCCTTCTAAAGTTGCCCTCCTACCATAGCACCACAAGACAGTTTTGTTCTGAGGGTGGCACACTTTATATTTATATAAATATTATATATATACCTATGTATATATAAAGTTTCCGTCGAAGTTCGGGGATGGCGTGGCACCCCCAAACCTCTGCATAGATCCGCCACTGTTGCCTACATACCTGAAAGATTAAATACGAAAATTTAATAGTTTTATTTGAATTGATATACACAATTGGTTTACTTTTGGTGGAGTAAGCACAAAATTTGTAGAAATGTTTAAGTACATATTGGCTGTCAATGAAGCCCCACAAGAAAACTAGCACTTAAAATAAGTGAATTTTCAATCTTAATCACTGAAAGTGAAATTTTTGTAAATACAATAAAGATCAATTCTAAGGTCACACATATAATTCCACAATCTGAAATTAAAAAAATAGAACCATATCTTACTTTTCCCAGCAACCAAACAGATAAGGGAAAAAGAACACAATAAACTTAACGAAAAGGCAAAATACAAGAAAGTATCAACTTCCCTCACTAACACACTGATTTCGAGAAATCAAAAGCAAAAAAGTGCCGAAAAACTGAAAATAAAAAAATCACATGAAAACTCACAAAATCATCGAAACATATCCAAAACGCAACTAAAATACCATCCAAACGTAAAACAAGGGAATAAAATCCATAAAGAAATACAT
>NW_026023729.1:36625-48247 GCF_019186545.1 Solanum stenotomum | reverse complement strand
AAAAATTAAAAAAATTTTAAAAAAATAAATAAAAAAAAAAAAAATATATATATATATATTATTTTTATTTTATTTTATTTTATTTTTTTACAAAAAATGTTTTCCATAATACCAGATACAAACCTTGTTTTTTCATATTTTGTCCATACTAATCACATCCAATAATAGTAAAAATTGAATTAAAAGAAGTGTATTTCCTCTTTAAAATCCTATACAGCTAAATGGATTTGTTGGAAACACTTCCTTAATTAACTTTAGGCTGATTTTTGATTAGTTGCATATTATTTGGTAATAATTAATATAATATTTAGAAATTTTTCATAATTTGAATTGGTTATGGACTCTAACAACTAATCATTCATTGAAACTGATTAGGATTCTTGTATTACTATTTAATCTTCTCATTGTCTCATAAATATTAGTTTCAATTTCACCAAAATTTCAAATAGTCTAATATTTTCCTCTTTTTCCTAGTGTTTTTCATAATCAAATTTCTTTAATGGATTGTGTTTGTTCATGTATCTATTTGATAACTCAATTCTTATTTATTGTGATACATTTATAGATACACTTTTATTTCAGCTTACATACATACTTCTTTCACAACCTTATTGTATCAGATACATTATTAGCAACTACAAAATGATACATTATGTAAGTTATACATATCTTTCAAGGCAAACAATATAATACTTATCAATTTAAATGAGATACATAAATAGTAATGTATCCATGCACTAAACAAAATAAGATACATAAATAATAATGTATCATGACTAATTTTTTAGGCATGATATGTAAATTCGAATTCATACTAAATGTATCTGATACATAACAATTACCAAACAATAATGTATCGATCTCAAACCTAAAATTTTATGGGCAAAACTTTCTTATTTAATGTATCTAGTAGAAATACAACACTCATTTAAATTGAAACGATCTTCATGATGTGTATCTTCTCAAATCTTTCGATAATTTTGAATCAAAATTGAAAGGATCTTCAATGAACTAGGAGAATAATTATGAAACTCAAAATTTTCAACAATTTTGAATCAAAACTGAAAGGATCTTCAATGAACTAGGAGAAGAATTTTGAATCTCAAAATTTTCGACAATCTTTAATCAAAATTGAAAGGATCTTCAATGAACTTGAAGATTAACAAAAGAAATCATTTGTCCAACAACATTTCCATCACTTTTGTATCCTTCCTAACTCACTTCGCTTATCCAAAATTTCGACAAAAGTTTTTGAATCAAATCTGAAAGGTTTCTTCGCTAAATAGGGGGCTGATGCAATTTGAAAAATTGAATTTCTTCGTTCTGTTAGGATTTATCTATGTATGATTGAAAGTAAAAAGAAATGTAAGAAGATCGAAATATTCATTATGTATCGTATGAAATTTTCGGTTAATGGAGGAAACAGAGAGAATGATGAACAAGAAGAAGAAATTTGAATTTTTGAATTTTTTGGTTTGTTACACTATATGATTGAAATCTTGACAATAATTTGAAATAATAACACAATTTATGGGATCTTAATTTGATTTTCAGTTTTTTTTTTTTCTTAATTAGTGCAACAGATGGATACTATGCGATCTTAATTTGATTTTTTAGTTTTTTTTCCCTTAATAAGTGCAATAGATTGATAATCAACAATAATGTATCTGGATCCTTAATTATGTATCCGAAATGCCTCAAAATTTGGGATTTGTGTAATTAGAAAAAGAGTAGGGATAGAAGGTAATTTAGGTTTTACACTATGGTATTTAGGTAAGTTATACTTAAAACAATGATGAACAAATTTCAGATTATGACCCTCCAAATCTCAAAAAAAAAAAAATCTAGTTCATTCTTTGTATATGCATAAATTTGTTTTCGGCTATACCATAGTAATAGATTTAACAAGAGTATGGGTGAGAAAATAAAATTTATTTTCAAAATAATAAATTTAAATTAGCCATTAAATTGAAGTGGACAAAAATTTCATGTATACGAAGGATTTGATACTACTCCACTAGCTTCGCAAGAATAATTAAATATATAGACTTTTAGTTTTATTAAAAACTAGTTAACATGTTCGCGCTTCGCGCGATCATAACAACTATTTTAGAGACAAAATTTTCTTATAAAGTAGCACATACTAAAAAGAAGAAATATGATCAATACTTAGGTAAAAACTTTAAAATGTTTATCATAATTGTTTTAATTTATAAGATACAATTTTCTTATTATTTTGTTGGGGGTGAAAAAAACATGTTTTATAATTTGAAAAAAAAAATACTAACATAATTTTCTGCTTAATTTTCTATTTGCCGTTGATTATCAAATGAAAAGTAAATAATTCGTCCTCCTCATATTTTAAAAGAAGGGATGCTTATTTTTTATGAGGAACTACTGAACTTAGACCTTTTTTAAATCATTCCTCAATATGATTTATTTAACAAAAAATCATACTTGTTTAGTACAGAATATTTTTTAAAAATCTTTATTTTTGTGCAAGTTAAAATATGAAAAATAACAAAAGGCATGTCAATAGCAATACAAAGGAAAGAACGAATAACTATTTTCTAATCAAATAAAAGATAAATATATAAAATCCTAATAATAAAATTGAAAAGCAATCAATATTAATGTTTCAACAAACAACTCAATACAAAATTATATCGTCATTTTTATTTATTTTAATTATCAAAGAATTATTATACAAATAATAAATAATTAATATTTTAACTCTTGAGGAGTTACGAAACTCACAAAATGTGTAATTATTTAGAGAAAATCAAATTTTAAAAATAATGACAAAAAGCAAAAAAGAAAAGAAAAGAAAAGGAGAAAAAGAATAAGTAGGACTCTTACTATATAATAATTTTTGCTATTGTCTGTTTTTATATCATATTGAAATTATTTATAATTTTTTTTCGTCTTCACACAAATAAAAAAGTTTATCTTTATAACTCAATATATTTCACTAAAATAGTACGTCAATTCATTTTAGTGTGGATTTTGTATGTTTCATTGTGGTCGTTTTATTTAATTACTAAAAGGTTAGAAAATAGAAAAATATATTTCATTATTTTAGTACAAACTTTAAAAATCTTGAGTGTTAATAAATAATATATCCTCCCTCTATTTCAAAATAAGTGAATTGTTGAGCCATTTTTCATAGTTCAAAATAAGTGAATTGTTCAAAGTTTAAGGGAGATGTTGAAAAATTCTTTCATTTTTACCCCTCATTTACAATATTAAATAATTATAAATGAATGATTTTTTGAATACGGAATATGTACACAGCGTCATCAGGAAAATAAATCATTCATTTTAAAAGTTATTTAGAGCGCTCATATATGTAATAGATAAATGACTTAATTTTAAGTAATTTTAATATATGTTGTAAATGAAAGAAAAATGGGAAGAAGTTTTAAAAAGAGAGAGAAAGAATTAAGTAAAAGGGAATGGATGAGACACGTTATTTAAGTAAAAAATATAAATAGATAAAAAAAAATTGTAAGTCATGAGATGGATCAACCAACTAATAAAAAGAACAACGCAACACAGTAGTATTTTTCTATTTTTTTTTTAAAAAAAAAACAAAGTTAGAGTATGTCTTGTTACCAAAAGCTTACAACCACAAATAGAGAAAAAACATATGCATCCGTGAAAATGTTCTTACATGTAAACTTTGAATAGCTGATGTGCAAATGACAGACTAAAATTAAAAGCCATTATATTTTGGGAAAACTAAATATAGAGGTAATGAAGAGAATCATAGAAAGGAGTTGAGGAGATATGTCATTTAAGTAGAAAATGCATATGAATAGATGGATGTTTTTGTAATTTATGAGATGTAATAAATATTATAATTTTTAAAATTATCAAACAAATTAATTAATGAAGAGAGTAAACTCATCTTTACAGTTTCATAATCAACTTAATTAAATAAATATCAATTTTCTCTATGTATAATTATTTTTCTACTTTTAGTAGCTTAAGAAAATATGTTCATTGTAATTGGATATTGGCAGAACAAACTTGATTCATTCGAACAAATTTCATTAAATTAAAAGAATTATATTTTTGTAAAAATTGAATCCAACAATCATATATATAGACTAATTTTACATAAGTGTTAACAAATACGAAACAAAAACTTAATGGAGGGGATCTCATCTCTTTTTTAGTCTATTCAAATTCCACAAAAGAAAAAAATGTATTATATCATCTAAATTAGAATGAAAAGAAGCGGATGAAACTAAACAAAAGATGATGGAATCCTGATCAAGAAATTATGTCATATTAACATGTTATATACATAATATATATCGATAGAGTGTGGATAGTATTTTTCAAAAGACAAAAGTTTGTATGAGAAAATATAAAAAAAAATACTTAAGCAACAAAATAGTCAATTGAAGATCATGTTGCCTTTGATAGAAAAAGTGCTTTGTAATATAATTTTGTTCTTGAAGGGTACATATCTTGATGGATAAATAATTAATTGAAAAATTATATAAGCAACAATAAGTGCATCTATATATTTGTAAATTATTGAAACTTCTACTTTTTCAAATTTTAATCTAACCAACTCTTGATGAATCTTCCACCGCCATTAAACTTTCTTCTTCATTTTGATGACTTGTAGCAAATTAATTTTTGATCATCTCTTTTGATGAATCTTACACCGGCTTCAAACTTTCTTCTTCATCTTGATAAACTTTTGTTTGGCTATTGTAACACAAGAAGAAATTTTAAAATATATATCTATAATCTTCATAAAGCTGAAAAACAAAAAAAATAATACTAACAATATGAAGTTGGAGAAAATATAAATGAACATTCAACAACACCATAGATGATTGCTATTTATAGATGATTTAAATCATAAGAATTTAGTAGAAGGAAGTGGAGGAGACATGTTATTTAATTAGAAAATACAAATAGGTGGAGGTTTTTTTGTAACTTTCATATGATATAATTATATGTAATGAATATGATTGTTTTTTTAATTATTTAATAAATTGATTAATGAAAAAAATGAATGAAAAAACTCAAAAAAAAACACAAAAAAAATAAATAGGATCCTAGGCGATTGAGATTTGAGAGGTACCATATCACTTCTTTTTTATCTATATATATATATATATATATATATATATATATATAATTTAAAAAAACAAAATTCAAATTGAATTTTTCGGTTATTTTTTTTCATGAGCCAAGTAGATTTTTTTTTTTATATGGATGCAGTGAGATTCAATTTCAAGAGCTTTGCCAATCCTAATACCATGATGAAGTGTGCGATTATCTCATCTAAAAGTTTAAGTTATTATACACTTTTATTATTTAATTATATCATTTAGTTATATCCTCAACAATAACTTCATGAACGTAAAATGTTAACATTCAACTCAACTATAACAATAACTTGCTCAATGTAATGTGGAGGGTACAGAACATATGAAGATTTTACTCCTATTTTGTGATATATAAAAATGTTATTTTTGATTATTTTTCAGCTCAAAAGTATTTTTCAAAAATAGATTTGACAGATTTAAGAGTAAAAGTTATGATAAAAATAATGTAGAAAAGAAAAGTATTGACATAAAAACATAAAAATAGTAACAAAAATCCAAGTTAAAAAAAATAATACAATAGAAAGATAAAATAATAACAAAATATTAAATGATCATGATAAGCGGAAGAGAGAGCAAACAAGGTGGACTAAGCTAGAATCGTGCTCTTTTATCAAAAAGAGAAAAATCACTCAATTATCCGTCAATACTCTACTTTTATATTCGACCTCCATACTTTTCTATTAGGATTAAGTTCTTAATGAGCTTAAAAATATGTCTATGTCATGTTCAAATTCCAATTCACAATATCAATTATCCGTTCATTTTGCACTTCGGTATATTTTCAGTGAGTTGACAATTTTAATCTAAATTATCTTAATTAAAATAACAATAACAACAAGAAAATCATCACTTATAATTTTATAAGTGGAGTAATTATAAGTGGAGTTTTAAAAAAATAAATATATGCATTCTACATTTATGAGATAGAGAAATTGTTTTAATTAAAATGATACTCAACAACCCTTCACCCTTTATACGAATTTAAAATAGATAAAATAAATGAGCTCACATAAGCAGAGTCAATTTATCTTAATTAAATGACAAGAATCTACTTTTACGAGTCCACTTGTTTTTCCTTTTTTTAAACAAGAAAAGCAAGAAATAATTCAGAAATAAGTACAAATCTTTCTTATTGTTATTATTATGATGTTATTACAATTTTCCTTTTTCCCAAAAAATAGGATCAGAAAGTAACCATTATTTTCCTTTGTATTTGACAAGTAAATTACTATTAAAACTGTTCTTATCTCTACAATTCAATCTTTTACCCCTCAACTTCTAAATAAAAGAAACAATAATAGCATATTCCATTTTTTTGATTTCTTAGTATAATTTTTTTTCACCATCTTAAATTATGTAACTATCTACCCTTTATAAAGAAATAATCTATAGTGACTGATTTAGAAAAATGGGGTTTTACATTTAAGAACCTACATAGACTATTTTTTTTTTGGATTGTCTTCACTCCTCTATAAATACAATTGTTGTAAAGATGATTTTCACACTAAAAAAAAATTATTATATAGTCACCAAAGTATTATTATCTAAAAAAAAGATGAATATGATTTCCTTCAAAGTGATCTTGATTTCCATCTTTTTGCTCAATTGGCAATGTAAGTTTTAGATTATTTTCTTAAAAGTGAATGATCTTATTGGTTCCTATGTATCTTTCGTGTTATTTCAAAAAATTTACCCCTCTAATATTGTTTATGTGTTGCTTTTGTACTATTTTATTTTATTTCTTGTGGTGTTCGATTTCGCATAATTTTTTTAAAGATCATTTTGATGTTTTGAGAGTATAGGGAGATTTTTCTTTATTTTCTATATCCGATACACATTCTTTTCGCTTTAGTTTTTTTTTGTTTTTTTTAAATGATTTGATGGTAGAAAAATGTTAAGTTTTAAATTTTATTTTGACTAACATCTTCATTTGTATTTTTTAACTTTAGAAGAAGTTGTTTTCTATGCTTTTTATTTTCATACTTTTTCTAACTCATTTTATGTGATAAGTTATTTTTTGGATAGTTGAATGAATTTTTGTGTGTGTGTGTTTTTAATAAATATTTTGAATTGTTAATAATTATGACTTATTATATTTTTATCGATTTTTTTATTTATTTTTTAACAGGTTATGCAGGTTCAGTAACACCATGTCAAACAACAGGAGATTGCCATTTTAATTGTAGCAATGATGGAACTCCAATTTGTGCACACAACACTTGCTATTGCCAACGTTGCAACTTATACCCTCCACTAGTTTCTTATGATGAAGAACCTAAATTCATAACAAAAAAATGAGCAATTAATTCTCTCTATCCCGATTGCAATGTAAACATCATTTAATATGAATATTGATGATGATCCTCATAAAATAAAATTATAATATTTTTTTTAAAAAAAATTATCTTGTTGTTTTAGCATGAATTTTCTTTTAATGCAAGCATGGTTGTTCTTCTATTATCTTGGGATAAGACTTAAGAGCGAGAAAATAAGATTTACTAAGCTAGAATCATGTTCTCACATAAAAGGAGAATCACTCGACTATACACTAACTCTTTCCTTTAAAATTGGACCACCATGCTTTTCTATTTAAGATCATGTCTTCCACATTCAGTTCACAATACAATTATCCTTTCAATTTATACTTCAATGCATTTTCATAGAATCGATAATATTGATTTTAAATTATCGTAATAAAAACAACTACAACAAAAACTTTATTGTACTTCTAAAAATAGGACTTTGAAAGGGTAAAGATGTGTGGACACCCTTACCTCTATTTTTATGGGTCTCTATTGACCCTTGACAAACCCTCCTTTATATGATTTTAAAATTGATACCGTGAATGAGTTCATACAAGCGATTTTAAATTATCTTAATTAAACAAAATTACTGTAATATTATTTTGTGGTAGGCAAAATCTACATTAACAAGTCATCTAATTGCAAAGTTGGTATAATCCTTCATATTCTCAGCAGTCACTTTTAAAAAAAAATCCTTTTTTTGAAAAAAACTTTCATATTTTGTATTTTTTGCCTCCAAAAAGGTGACCTCTTTGCCTATCATATAGTCAAGTCTCTCAAAAGAACATACTTTCTTTGATAAATCATCCTTCTGGAAATAAATAAAAAGTAGTTTAATGTACGAAATATCTATATTTATATTCTTTTTTAGGATGTGATGTAAATAATTTATTCATTATCATATGATTGTAGACAACAAAATTTGATGAGACTCTACAAAGACGTATTTAATTTTCATTGGGACTCTATCAAAAATGTTTAGTTCTAATTGAATTTCACAAGACGTGTTCAATTTTAGTTAGAATTTTCGGAGGCTACTATACCATAAACCCTAGTTCATGCCTATAGAAGAGTAATATATTCAGGCATCTCAAAAATTACATAAATTAATAGAATATTCACAAAGATCAAATTGAATCTGACCGAACTTTTCTTGACAATTAAATTTATACGTCAAGAAGATGCACAAAATCCTCCTTACTTGGAGAGATCAAATAAATCAATCCTAAGAAGGTTCATGTCACGACCCAAAAATGGATGTGATGACACTCGTCTTATCCCACCAAGACAAATCAGCCTAACACTCACTCATTACAATAAAATGCAAAAAAATTTCATAATTTACTCACAAATACCCCTAAAATCTGGTTGCCACGTATATAAGTCTCTAAAGTGTTACAATTGATTCAAAAGAAAAACACAAGTCTCAAATGACCTTGTTTCTAGAATAGAATGAGATCATAAATAGGAGTAAGAAGGTCTGCTGAGATTACAAACAAGTACCTCACAAATCTCCAAAAAACCTCGAAAAATAAGAGAATGGAAAGTATCACAAAATTCAAGCTCGTAACCTACAAAAAGAAATTGTAGAAGCAATGGGTGAGTATCAAACCACACGGTACTCAGCAAGTAAACCTCTAAACACAAGCTAAGGGGATAGAATACGGGTACTCCTTACACCCCAACCGAACCTCCACAACTACAACCTGCATAAAACCAACCCAACCTAATAGCTCACAATTTACATAGCACCCAGCTCAACAACAATCACTTTAACAAATTACATATCCTCAACAACAACTCAATATTCACCAATCATAACTTCCACAAAAAGACACTCACAAATATCAGCAACACACAAGATCAAGTTCATCGAATAGAGGTAATCAAATATCAAGTACTTTCCAACCACCAATAAAAACACATAATCATCAAGAATGAAGGATGTCATGAGATGCAATGCAATATGACACCATGAAATGATATGCCACAGAATACCAAGTACTCTCTCAACCGTATATACATGATACTCCTCGGAAATATATCGAGAGTTCATGACCCATGGGGGACTCGCGAGGTCCATATACCGACGCGAACGATCTCCACGTGTCTGTGCCGACGATCTCAATGCACTATCATAAATCAAACAAATTCCGCACAGACGATCTCCACGTGCCCAAATTATAATCTTAACATCTCACCATCCCCAGCACGGACGATTTCCACGTGCCCAACTTATACTCAATCTCATGTCAATGCATGTGCATAATATAATTTCAAATAAAGGGGATGATGATCTCAATCAAATATCAATATGAAATGTAATCACCTCGGCTTTCACAAGTATACGTGTTCAATAAAGAACACAATCACACATAAACAATTAATCACGTTGCCTTTTATAACCCCTTTTTCGTCATTAGAATTAATCAATGTGGACAAGTCAACCTATCACCAAGTCTCATTATCCCCAAACACATATTACAAGGAAATACACGAATTCCATACACTTAACAAGGATTTAGAAATCCATTTGCCTCAATCAATCAAGAATTCACTCCGGGACTTGAGCCTTCCCTTTTTTTGTTGAACTTCCAACTCAAAGCAATCTATTCACATTAATAATCACAATAAGATTTTGAAACTAAAAACACCCATATTACTTTCTGTCTAGACTAGACCCAAAAATTCGCTCAAATCTAGAATCAAATTCGTAATCTTGATGCCAATAACATGTCAACTCTTCAATTTTCTCCAAATTTCAAGTCTAGGGTTAAGTTCCAATTTCTCCACATATCATCATCAACCTAATGGTATTCATATAAGTTTATACCGTTATATTCAATTACTTATTTCAATATAGCAAAACTTGAATTATAATATAATAAGTATACGGATAAAGAACAAAATATCAAAGACGAAGAAAGTTTGTGAATCCTCAATTCATTCGCTGGAAGTTGCAACATGAAATCATCAATTCACCACCAATATTCCTTCCAATCATTTAGGCCATTATTACCCAATCATTAGACTAAGGTCTTGCCATTCATTATTAACCAATATTTAACTATTAAAAATTGAATCCTATCTAATACACAGCAACAACAATTTCCTGCCATCCCACTATCATATTACTTCGTTAACGTCAATGCAATATGTTTGTTCTCTCGCTTAAGCTTTTAATTGTGAAATCACTAGATTTGGAGATACAATTCTCACCTGAATGCTCTTGTCGACGGCGCAGGTGAGTATTCCAACCCTTTCTATTTCTTTTTCTGGTCTGCGCGAGCGAACTGTTGTTGTTCACAACAGCCAGCAACATTTACCCTTTTATTTCTTTTTTTTTTCTTTTATTATTTATTTATTTATTTATTTTCCTTTTCTATTATTATTAGCAACAAAATAATCTTTTATTAAATCTGAAAATCATTCCACTCATTCTTGTAAGTCATAAATTATTTAGAAAAGCTACTAAAAAGGGCAAATATAAAAAATAATGATTAAAATGCATAAAACGACTAAGAGGATCGTTACAGTTCAAATCACATCCTACATACATTCAAGAAAGACGCTATTACATCCTTCAAATCACAAAGAAAATTCAAAGAGAAGAATGAGGGAACACAAAAATTTGTACTCACAGTATTTTATTAATAAAATTATTAATATTTGTTGCGGACAATGATACATACAATCATTGATTATTGTTATGAAGATTATCTTGTATCCTATTCCAAGAGTCTATTTGACATTGCTGTTAGGAGGTAAAAAATATTTATTTTGAGAAAAAATATTTTTTTTTAAAAAAAATTAAGTGTTTTTGGCAAATCAGTAAAAATGCTTTTAAATTGAAGCAAAAATAATTTTTCTGCTTTTGGGAAGAAACTAAAAATTTCTGCTTCTTAAAAAAAAAGTAGAAGCAGAGAATTATTTTTCTCAAGACTAAAATATCCCTTCCTTATATACATACTTACCAATATATCTCTTATCAAAGTTAGCACATATAATAAGTTTGATTAGATTTCATTTAAGAATTTTATTTTTAAATTTTTATTTTATCTTACGTTTATATATTATTATTTTATACTTTATATATCATTTTAAATATTATTTTTCAGTATTAGAAAAAAGGTAACAACAATATTTTTGCAAGATTAGAAAAAAATAAAAAATTATAGATTTCA
>NW_026023729.1:0-31799 GCF_019186545.1 Solanum stenotomum | reverse complement strand
AGAAGATGAATGGTTTTTACTTGGAAACAATGAATCACCTAGGTAAGAACACTAACTTTATTGAAAACATAAAAGGTTTTATAAAAAAGGAAGCAAATAAATTGATCCCAACAAAATAGTCATTAACTCATGGAAAGTAAATATATCATGTACATGAAAACGTATATAACCGGGACTATTTGGGAGAGATAAAATTGAAAATTATTAAATACCCTAATTATGCTCCACATGAAAAGGCACATAATTAAAAACCATAAAAAGATAAAACTGAATAGAAAGAGAAAATCGGGAAAAAAAATACATTAAAATAAAAATTAATAATTATTTTGTTATCTATGTAATTTAAAAACTCTTTATGTAATTCTATATAAATATAATGATTTTAAGTTAATTAAAGTCTTAACGTGTATATTTTTGTAATTTTCCCTTTCTTTTAACACTCAGATATCTAAGTGAAAGTTGGTGTCAACTTTAAGGAGCCACCGATGGATTCGGCCTTTCTTTTAACACTTGTCTCAGGGCATATGATAGTCTTCTATAGAGTTGGGAGGTGCTGCTTTCCAGCCAGGTTTCTCATCCCAATACATATCATAGTACCTAATGGTCCAAGCAACACCACATGCCTGCATAACTCTTGACATGATTTCTGAATAGTAAGAATGCTGACTCATAGTGAAATATAATTTATTTTTAAAATAAGGAATAAATAGAATGCTAATAAAGGTAAAGCATTCTAGCACTATTGTAAAAATGTGAATGATTACTGGACAACAATCAGCACTAGAGAATCGCAAGCCAAACTACGATAGAGTACAAGAGGGAGTTGCTCGGAAGTAAGCACTCCTCACCTCTAACCCTTAGGTTGTGGGTTCGAGTTACCAAGGGAGAAAATAAGTGTGGGAGCTTCTAAGGAGAGGTATAAAAAACAAATTTTATTAAGTGACTTTCTATAAATGAGTGACCCTTTTCCATTTTAATCATTTATGAATAATAATTCTTTTATAGAAATATGCTAAAATTGTTCTTCAGGAAAAGTAGAAAATGAAGGTTTTGAACAGATTAGTTTCAACTTTCAACCCCTCTGCATACTGCACTAATGATAACCATTTGGTTAGCTGCCATCTTTACTCAAATCAAAATTATACACTTCATTATTTTGTACTTTTCTAATGGTGGAACAATCAAAATTTTTTGCTTGTACATAAAAAAAGCACATATGTTCTATCCTAATGAAGGACTAATCCTTCATACCAACTCTATAGATTCAAAAGTACATTTCTCTATGAAACAATGGTACATCCCTCTTGAATTGCAAGGTGTTATAGAGCATTTCTTTTCACACTTCTCTGAGGATAATGGAGTCCAAGGACTCACCAAGGCGGATGATCGTCTTTTGTAGAGTTGGGAGGAGCTGCTTTCCAGCCAGGTTTCTCATCCCAATACATATCATAGTATATGTGACCTGGTGTATGAGTCTCCACGCAACACCAAATGCCTACATACCTCTTGACACGATTCCTGAATTGTTCTTCCCTTGTCTGATACAAATTGAGTACATGTTATTCTCCATTTTAGTTCATGGAAAACTATACATAGAGAACGAATCAGAGGGAGAGAATTGCGGGAAGGGGGAGTAGACTGAGGGGATATTACCTTGTCCGTAAAACGATCAAAGGCATCTTGCATTGATGAGAACTGGATTACTTTCACATCCTTAAACTTGGAAAATGCCGTCTTCAACTGTTTATAAATAAACCAAGTAAGTGAACTGTCTTTTTATTTGATGACAATGAGTTCATTAAAGCTCAAAGTCTTAGAAGACGATAGCATTGTGTTGCTGTTTCTACTCTTTATGTCCTACACCGCTCTCACCCCTCCAAATTTTATTTCCTGGGTAAAAATGAATGTGGGTCTAGAGGGGGATGAAAGTAAAAAAAAAATGAGATAGAAATTCTAGGTGAGAATTGAATCATTCGCTCAGCCAGGCTAAGCTGGCAATCACTGAACCAGATGAAATTCATGGCTGTTACTATTCTCGCTCTCCAAACTTCAGCTTTTACTCTTGTTATACTCCAGTAAGCATGTTTCATTTATATAGTACTTGATTTTGCTACCATGGAGCTTGTCCGGTCAAAGAGGGAAGAGAAAAATCAGAATTACCATTTCTTCTGTACTATGTTTGGGAAGTTTGAGAACCCCGCTTTGACTTGTACTATTAACCTGACAGCCCGGTGACCCTTCTTGGCAGAGATGTACATCAAGCCATGACTTTTTAACCTGAAAGAATAATAAGAGAGTATTAATCTGTGAATTGTATGATGCACGCTTTTATGTAAAGAAGGTATGAAACTAATGGAACACCTCTTGCGGCATTGATGGATTTTCAAATAGCGAGTACTCCCTAATATTGATCCCAGGTCCAAATTCCTCATTTGCCATTTCCTTCAACATCACATTAATCTGTACAAATAGAAAATCAGGGTGAGAAACTCCAAGCAGCAGCAGTGTTTTCAAAGGCGAAACATTATAAAAAGCACTCCAAATCCATTAGGACTTCAAGCACAAAGCGCAGTTGAAGTATGGGCTTTAGAAAAAAGAGACACAATGAAGAAAATGTATATGAAGCAAGAAAAGAAGTAACAGATTCGTTCACAATGTTTTCCTTAACAATGTTTAGTAGTGCTCGATTCAAGATATTACTCAAGTGCACTGAGGCACATGTTAGTGCCTTGCCTACACTAAAGTGCAGCTTAAGCGAGGCGAAGCACCTCCCCTGAGATTTTCAGAGCTTCAAGGCTTAGGCATTCCTTAAATGAACCTACGACAAGACTGACCCAGCAGCGAGATTTCATCAGTCTCATCATTGACCATCTGATAACTTCTGAACAGTGAACTAGAATGTAAATAAGTGCACTCCAAAGAGCAATTGAGTTATAAGAACACAATGAACCTTCATTAACCTTAAGGAGTCGTTTGGTAAAGTGTGTAAGAATAATGTTAAGTAAAGTGTATTAGTAATGCTTTCATTAATAAATAATAATACATAGATTATTTCTTATGCATTGTTGGTTTGGTGTATAAAAATAGTATGCATTGCATAAAAATATTTATTTACAAAGATACCCTTCACAATTATAGTGGAAAAGATGTAAAAAAGATTTTGAGGGGTAATTTAGTCTTTAACCATGTTAATGCATGCATTAAAACCCCTTGCATTACTAATACCTAGAAATCCATGGTATTAGTAATACATATTTTAACACACAAAAGAGTGTATAACTAATGCAAGTATTAGTTATACATAGCATGAAAAAGAGTACCAAACAAGGTATTCACTAATACACAGAGTTAATACATGCACTATTTTTGCTAATACTCTACCAAACGACCCCTTAGTAATTTGGCAGATTCTAAATATTGGTCAAAGAAGATATAATTTGCTAATCTCTGACAAAACTATTTTACAGTATCCATGAAATTGAACCAATAGAAAGTTAAATAATCCTAGAGAGAAACTGAGTACATTATCAAGACACGGGTATTAAAACTCCAGAAACTCCACATTCACATCTCAGAGTGATCCCATACATAAAAAAGAATGCAAAAGTAATTCATTGACAATCGTATAGAACAGTTTCTCGTGTCAGTTATTTCGTTTCATGGCGTGAGTACATCCAAATATTAACGCTTTAAAAAACGAAATATGTACCTCAAAAACATGATCTAGAGGACAAACAAAAGGTTGCCTTGTCAAAGAACCCGGCAGAATACCAGGATGTCCAAACCACAACCTATCCAACCTGCACCATAGTGGCGGCATTACCTAAAATCACAAAGAACAACATAAATCACGGTGTACTTTTTTGGGGTAACAATGAAAGATAAGGCAATTCACCAGCTTACATGGCTAAAGGAACAAGGACTCCAGATCTTATCAAAATGAATCTAAAAATTCAAATATGATTCTGCCATGCTTATTACACATAAGAGCAGGAAGTGTTGCTAACATATTGTAATTTATAGTGTGAAGTATCCATATAAAAGACAATCTTTTATCTTCTCATCTTATAGCTCACTATACATGGTGGAGATGCAGAGTTCACAAAATATATGAAGCATGTAAGATAAAAGTAAATGATCAGGGTAGTATCTCACCAAGGTACGATTCAGCACTGAAGCAACAGCAAGCGCAGTCCTTATTTGTTTCATCTAAGGAATAATAATCCAATAAGTATACTTAAGAAATGCAAGCAAGTCCGTAAAATAATAAATAAAACAGTACAACAGTGTTGGTTGTTGCTTACCTGATAATTAACAAGAGTGAAGTGTGTATCTATGGTATGCTCTCCATCCAGTAACAAGTTCTTGGGGATTGACGGCTTAAAAGTCAAAAGCCCTCCTGCACGAAGGATTAATTAACACACACCAAACTATACTTGTTTATTTCCAAAAAAAAAAGGAAAAATTACACCAAATTTGTTGTTAGTAAAATTTATTACAAAGCAGGATATATTTCCGATAAAGTCTGATCTTGATCTAGACATCTATTTAAATACGATTTAAGACACAATTATTCCTTTCAACATTAAGGGGTAACATTTGTATGGAAATTCACTTGTCCAAGCTTTATTTTTGAGATTGAAAAGTGTATGACCTTCTAAGGCAATAAAATCCTGATTCTTGATCATATATTGCAGACAAATAAAAAGAAGTAATGCTTATGTCGATCAAAATATGTTGTATTTTACTAAAGTTGAAAAAGTATAATATGGGTCTAAGATAAACTTAATTGAGCAGCATGGTAACTGAGGATTCATAGCCGACCACAACTTGCTTGGGATTGAGGTATAGTTGTATAAGAGATATGACTGCAGCTGTCCTGACAGATAAAATCTAAAAAGTTATGTTGGTTCATGATTTTTGATAACTTCCATCATCTTGAAGTGGTTGTTGGATCCGTACAGGATTTATGGAGGCCAGGTGGGAAAAAGACCACTTCACTTTTTCTTCAAGTTACAATAGTTAGAAGGTCCAATGATCAGGCATAGAAGATGCAAAAGCAAAACAAAGATATCCAAGGGAGACTTGCAACTTTTTTCGAGACAAGGTAACTTTGTATTCACACCAAAAAATTCATCATCCAAAAAATGATGAATTGGAAACTTACATCCCACCCATGGGTATACTTTACAAGTTTCCTTTAAAATCAACTAAGTCTACTATATCCCCTACAAGATTCTGTTTACACCAAAAAGACAAAAGGCTTATACAATTCATTCTAATCTTCTGTAAGTTAGTCTTTTGTCCCTCAAAACTTCTTGAATTTCTTTCTTTCCAGAACTTGCAAGGTAGAAAGGAAGAAAAATGTGAATGCTGACCCAGTAGTGAAAACATATTATTTTATTTATAATAAAAGGAGAATAAAATGCTAATAAGGGTAAAGCAGGAGAAACCTGGTGGATTATAGTATTCAGGTGGATCATAGAACACCATGCCTTCACGTAATCGGTGACGCTTTCCTTCCGTTCCAGCATATTGGAATGTTGTATGTACAGCATAAGCCTCCAGTCTTAGATGTTGAAACATAGACTGCAACAGCAAAAGGGGCATAAGAAAACATTCTGCAGTGACTACAGTGCAAGCTTAGGAGTAATCTAGCTAGTTCAGAGATAAATTAACGAAGATTAATGTTTTCACCAAGCAAGTAACAGGAATTTGATATCAGAATGGTAGAAGTTGAGAAAAGAAACAAAACCTCCAAAATGAGGAATTACCTGGACGAAATAGGTATGCCCACTGCAAAAAATACTTGCCGGGAGAAGACCAAGTTTGAGATTTCCATCATAAGCATAGACGAGCCCACTGTCATCATCAACAGAAGGTCCCAACTGTCTGCGCACAAGTTCATTGAAACCATTCTGATCCCATATCTTGTCGTCAGCTAAAATCATTTCTTTCCATTCTCTGGCCAGTTTCTTTGCGGACTCAGTAGCCCGCCAATGGAAGATTCCAATATTATAAGCAGCGCCAACTATGCAAGGAAGAGATAAAGTTCTTATTTAACAAAATGACTGATGAAGATGTCCTAATGCTCAACGAATAAGGGAAAACCAATAGGTCCGCAAACTACAGATATATAAACAACTAATGACAATTTAATGACCCATCAACTATAACAGTAACTATGATGTGCTCGGGAGAAGTGACGGATCTGCAAACTGCAGAGATCAGTTAACACCTGATCTTAATCATACTAAGATTTTTCGCATAGGAGTTTGATTCTCTAATATTTATTAGAAAGGAGTACAATTCTCTAACTTCCATGCATATGGCTCAGCCCATCAGTAGACTTCCCCACAGACAAATAAATAAATTCACAGGATAGAAGAAAGACAAAGAGAGAGCATAAAGTAGGAGGATGACAAGACCTCCCAAAAAATGCATAAAGAGAAAATGTAGTCCTTCCTTAAATGTGTAGACAAAAATCAAGATTGACACTAAGGGTATGCATCTCTCCATGTCCTTAACAAATTTCTCTAAGCCCATTAAAGCTTATAGCCTTCACCTTCAAGATTTAGGGAACCATCTTAGAACTATAATCTTGGTATGTCGTTGAATTTAAAGATAGCTGCACATAATTCCATCCAAATACACATGATAGTACTTTTCTAGAATCTCAAAGCCACAACTTGAAAACAAACAAATTAATCTAAGCATCTCAGGCAACTATAATTTCTTGTGCATTTTGATAATTATGAGTCTGTTGTGATGGATAAAGTGGAGCATAAGACATGTCATAGATTCACAGTGGAGCCTTAAAAGATGTGATGAATAAAGTGGAGCATAAGACATGTCAAAGTTTCACAGTGGAGCCTTAGAAGATCCAGAGATCAACAGAAGTCAGAACCCGTTAAGATTTAAAGTGACTATTTGCACTCAGCAAGACCAAGTACCTGTAAACACCCTATCACTTAATGAATAGGACAATGAATTTCACTGGATATCAAAAGTAAAAGCAACATCTTCCACAAAAATTATTAAAAAGGAAGCATGCTGCTGCTCATTTAGCCAGCGAACAGTATTGAATGCAATGTCACTCGCACTCAAACACTTATCTTTCACAACTAATAAGATATGAATCAAATACTAATAATCTGTTTTAACGTGCTTCAGATTTCATTCAAATGTAATAGCAGTGAAGAGAAGAAGGTCTGGACATTAAGTAAGATCACGTCTAAGACAAGAATAGAACACAGCAGTTCTCCACCACAAGTAAAACCCACGTGATAAGCGAGTTCCATTAAACCTAAAATCTAACTAAGCCAAGAGGGACTTCTTGGTACAAACCATACCTCCTATATAACAAATATAGAAGCCACGGATATTAAAGGATGACAAAAGAATAATCTGAAGTTAGATGGTGATTCAAACTGTGAAAAGCTTTGTTTCCATAAAAGTATTACCTTGTTGCCACAGGTCCAATCTGTCATCGGTAACTGTTGGTACAACTTGATCGGTAGAGGTCAATACATCTGCTTCAGGGAAACGTGCTATATAAGGAAGAGGGTTCTGTTCGTTGAACATAGCATGCAGAATTTGGCATTAGAATTAGCAAGATGAAGATAAAGAAACACAAGAATTACACTTACCAAAAGAACACAAAAAATAAAAAGAAAAAGAACGTGAAACAAGAATTCCCTAAAGCACTTAGAGATAGATAGTGACTATGCAGTCAACAACTTAACAGCAAGAAAATATGAAAGGATGCAGCAATAGGAGAACACTTCAGAAATTAGTGAACGAAAAAAATAAAGAAGTCTTTAACATCTTTAAGGATAAGTAGTAGAAAAAGTTAAATTCCACAGTTAATAAAGGTTCTGGTACATGGACCCAGAAACTCCAAACTATCCCCTGACACCACATTACACCAGCATCCACGTTAGAATAGGAATAGATTTATACAATCCCATTAGAATAGGAATAGGTTTATACAATCCCATTAGAATAGAAATAGGTACATACAATTCTATTAGAATAGGAATAGTAATAGAAATAGAAATAGGAATACTAAATAGTATCCTACTTGATAAAGGATTGTATTCTAGGGTCTATAAATAGGGTCTCAATGTAATAATGTAAACAACAACAATTCAATAATATTCTTTTCCTATATTTCTCACATGATATCAGAGCCTCTACGATCTTGGTAGAAAATCAAAGAGCTTCCGCTGCCGACGGGTGGCACCCATATATGCTACCCATCTGGCCAACGATTATGTTAGCAGTCACCGTGTATCTTTCCGATGACTATTTCTCATATCTAATTTGTGTAGCACCGTGCCATCATTCCAGTGACTACTTTCTTATTTCTAATTTGTGTAGCACCGTGTCATCATTCCGGTGACTACTTTTTCATATTTAATTTGTGTAGCACCGTGCCAGTGACTACTTTTTCATATTTAATTTGTGTAGCACCATGTCATCCTTCTGGTGACTACCTTTTTTTGCATATCTTATTTGTGTAGCACCGTGCATCTTTTCAGACTACTTTTCATATTTAATTTGTGTAGTACCGTAGATTTTTTCAAACTATTTTCTCATATCTGAGTTGCATAGCATCATGTGTCTTTTCAGTGACTCCTCAGATTTGATTTGCATAGTTCCATTCGTCTTTCCGGTGACTCCTCAAATCTGATTTGCGTAGGGTTGTGCCATCATTCCAACCCTACCCGTATAAATTTTACTTTTTCAGCTGGGTAGTGCCATCATTCCGACCCTACTCATATTATTTCTCTTTTTCAATGGGGTCGTTCCATCAATTCGAACTATCCTATATAATTTATATTTTCTAGTTGGGTCATGACATCATTCCGACCCTACCCATATAATTTTATTTCTTAGATTGTGACCACTTTTAGCCATCAAATCTAATACTCCGACATATGAGCATGTTTCGGCCAGTTTTTCGGTGACTTGTTTAATATCGACTCGTCTATTGATTCCAACATGATCCATATACTTTATACTAGATTTTGAGCACTTGCAACAACCATTGCATTGTGAAGAAGTATATATGGAGCAACCACCTAATTTTGTTGCTCAGGGGGAGTTTAGTAGCCTTGTATGTTGATTACGTAAGTCACTCTATGGTCTGAAACAGTCTTTGCAAGCTTGGTTTGGGAAGTTCCAACACTGTAATTTTATCACTCTGTATTTTATCGGCATTATGCATCAAATTCAGTATTTCATGAGAAGACCAAGCACATTGAGATTGATTGTCAATTTTGTGAAGTCGAGTGATCAACTTGCAGATATCTCACCAAGCCCCTCATTGGTCCTCGTGTTAATTACATTTGTAACAAGCTAGGTACATGAATTGTATGCACTAGCTTGAGGGGGAGTGTTAGAATAGGAATAGGTTTATACAATCCCATTAGAATAGGAATAGGTTTATACAATCCTATTAGAATAGAAATAGGTATATACAATTCTATTAGAAAAGGAATAGTAATAGAAATAGAAATAGGAATACTAAATAGTATCCTACTTGGTAAAGGATTGTATTCTAGGGTCTATAAATAGGGTCTCAATATAATAATGTAAACAACAACAATTCAATAATATTTTTTTCCTATATTCTCACACACGTTAACTGGAGAAGTGCTAGACATGCCACCAATAAAGCACTAACAAGCAAAGAATCAATATATTTGCATACAATTCTATATTCATATAGAAACAGCCAAGACAAGATATTCGCTTTTTCTTGTGCATGCCTCCTGCATCAGCAGCTGTTCCTATTGCAGCTAGTCTGATCTAGCCTAACTTTACCAAGTTATGAATCCACTAGATGATAGAGATAATTTGTTCACATTTACAAAGCTTTGCAGTATTCAATGTTTTATATAGTCCTACTTCATCCGGAGGGTTAATATACTTACAACTAAAATACGGATGAGTTATTTCGATCTGGTCTGCTCCAATCTTCATACAATAATGAAAAGGTGGTACATTCAAAAGTATCCGTGTTCTGATCCAATTAAATGGTGGAGATTTTCTTTCTTTCATTGATATATTATGGTAGAGTATTATCAGTTGATCTTCATGAATATTAGGTCTTCATCTTGATTTCACATAGTGCCTGAGGCAATGTGATGTTCGTGTTTCACCTAATGACATTCAGATCAACTCTTTTACTTCTTTTTTTGCTTCTTGTCCCACTCGTGGTCTTTGCAAGACAAGTCAAAGAATGAAATCCTGTCATTTTGAACCCAAAAATATTCTCTCTTTCATTCACCTACCTTGAAATCTTCAAACTGAAGTACTAACACCATCAACTTAACCAATTAACAACTCATAATAAGACCCACAGTTTCAATAATCCAGAAATATCAGCTAGTTTCCGAAAGACGGATTAGTAGATAAGAAAAGCATTACCTTTAACCACACCAATGACCCAGTCATAAAGAATCTTAAATTTGTTATCAATCACCAGAAATTCTAAAAGATCAGCTGGTTCAAAAGACGAGGAGTAGATAGACAAATCATACCTTTAACCACACCATATCGGTATCACACATTAGGAGTTCAAAGCCATAAGGTAAGATAGAATCTATGAGTACAACTTTCTCTCTCCCCATTTTGTGAAATGTTGGTGAGCCCCATCCAACATCTACAGTGCTCATATGGCTACCCATATCAAAAGCTGGCACTCCTTTCCAATAAAGCGCCTCTAATAGCTTTGTGTCCATTGCACCTGACAATTTCAAACTTCGTGGTCTTTTCAGTATTCAAATAAACAAATATTACCCTCTATGCCAACCAAAACAAAACTTAGTAAAAGACAAATATATGTATCACTTACCGACTAGAAGGTTCTCAACACCCATATCTGTCAAATGTTTAACCCACGTCAAGATAAAATCCATGAAAGCATAGTTACCAAAGGTCACAACTACAATATTGTCTGTAACTCTTTCCTGCACCAGTTCTTTTGATAATTTAAAAGTTTCTAAATCTGGCATCTTTGAACCCGCAGGGGGAACTTTCCAAATCGGCTTCAATAATTTGCTTTGATGCTGGGGTTTCACTGGTATTGAAGCATCATCTACTTGTCGATGAGAAAAGTTTGATGCTTGAACTGAAGGTTCTGCTTTTTCATCTGCAACAGAAATGCATTGCTTTGATTTTCTTGTGTACAGTATAAAGAACTAAAAATAGGCAAAGGAAAGGAAGAAGAAGGAAATATAGATTAAAATCGTTTTAAACATATCTACACAGACGAAATACACAAATGTTGACAGAAGGTAAATTGAAGACAACAGCAGAATTTAGGCATTTGAGGTGCTCTTTATCTCTTGTTGGCTTCTGGAGCGAATGATTCTCCAGAAACCTCAGTCATGACTGGAGGTAACCGGTCCTATAAACTCTAAGAATATACTTCAAAATTAATCAAATAAGCAAGCATTCTAGCACCTTTGTAAAGATGCGGATGATAGCTGGACAACAATCAGCGCTAGAGAACCGCAATTCAAAGCAAGCCAAACTACTATAAAGTACAAGAGGGAGTTGCTCGGATGGTAAGCACCCCTCACCTCCAACCCTTAGGTTGTGGGTTCGAGTCACCAAGGGAGAAAAAAGGGTGGGAGCTCCTGGGAGGGGTAAACAAAAATATTACTCAAACCAATAGGCTCCAAATGTATATACAAAATTTGAAATCCATTGTTGGTAACTCTCTCCGTGCATGCATCTCGTAAGAGTTCCAAATGAATGATTTCGTAAGTCTGTATCCAAGAGCTCATGTATCATTTATACTAAAAATTTAGTACTTGGAAACTAATAAAAACCATCGGCAAAGCCATATTTGGTTAGGGTGAAAAGGAGGAAGAGTTGGGGAATGGAAGTAGAAGTAGCAAGTGCAGGTCACTTCCTCCATAGCTAAGAAAGTAAAAGAGCTGGGGAATGGAAGTAAAAGTAGCAGGTGCAGGTCACTTCCTCCTATTCTAAGGAAGTAAAAGTAAGAAGGTTGAGTACCCTTCCACCTCAGCTTCTACAATCCATCCAGAGCTAAAAGAAAGGAGGATGTATATTACTCATCTTCCCTTCCGGACATACCAAAAACCACAAGTAATCATCAATACTTCACCTAGGGGAAATAAATCAGTTACTTTCTCTCTCCTTGCACTCCCCCTCCCATTATAAGAACCAAAAAGTGTTGAAAGTCAAATTGATAAGTCACAATGCGACCTCAGCTCACGCCCAAGTCCAACTAGTATGACAAAAAAGCCAAATCCAAATTAAGATAGGTGAAAAAAATGAACCAACCCACCATACTCTTTGTGAAACAGTGACATAAATCAGTCTCCTCAAAACTAAAATTTAAGCACCAAATGCTGCTCGGATTCAAAAGTCTATCCAAGACAACATGTTCTCCTTCCAATACAAACATTGTCACGATATTCCATTTGTCGATCCAACATTGCATCCAGTTATTCCTTTTTATTTCTTCATATTCCGCTCCACAAATGCAAATAATTTGCTATCACACTTCAAGATATTGGAATCCTCAAAGGACTAGTTCTCTTCAACATTCTACCTTCTCTAACTATCTTCATACAAAGAAGACAAACCAGGGAAGGAGAATGTACTCCAGTGTGCCATAAAACTCTGCAAAGAAATCTTTGATTTTCCATCCTTTAACTGGCATTCTCTGAACTTTTGAGGCTGCTTAACAACATGAACTATCCATTTCACGGCTTTAAGACTCAAACTAACTCTCCTAAACAGGTTCTTACTGTATTCGACCCAGTCAAACTAGATTTCAGACCTTGAAATTAATCTTGTGATTTCATAAGATTTAAACCCGTTGAATGTTAACTAAGTTTCTGAACAATCAATGATGAACAATTGAGGAGAAACTAAAAAAGAAAACTCTTTTTTCCAAGACATAACAGGTATATAAACAAATTACTTAAATCCCATTGTTAGATTGAAAAGTCAGTGGAAAAAATGCGAACTTCTTTCTCTCTCAGACACTCCAGTACATTTCTTTCTTTTGAACCGAGAGTCTATCGGAAACAGCTTCTCTACCCAACAAAGGTAGAGGTAAGGTCTACGTACATCCTATACTGCCAGAGCCGGGATTATACTGGGTATGTTGTTGTACACTCCAGTACACCCCTATAAACATACAAGTATTGTAGAAAACCCCAAATGCAGATATCCATAAACCTCAGAATCTTATAAAATAGACTGTAATAATCATTCTCAAGAGATAAAAACAGTTAATTAACAAAGTCAATGAACCACTACTGAAAAAAAACAGGGGCCAGCCCGGTGCATTAACCTCCAGCTATACACAGAATCCGAGGAAGGGCCGGACACACAAGATTCTACCCGTGACCCATGCTCCCCTTGATGGTCAATGAACCACTACTGGGATATGAAAAAATCAAAACTTTTTAGAAAAAGCATAAAGCGAAATAAGAAATGGGTACCTGAAGAAGTGGAAGGAGCCATGGAAAGGGAAAAGGTAGAATTAGGAGAAGAATAAATAGCTGAAAATACATAAACCGAAGAGAAAACAATTCCGATCAAGACAGTAGCATAGATCGTCAAGAACAATGGCTTGGAATTCGCCATTTCCTTAAATGGGTTCTCCCAAGCCATCTTTTTTCACTCTTAAATCCTCCTAATCTATTCCATTCTTGAAAACCCAGATGAGAAAACAGAGGAATTAACTATATTTTTGAGGATTTTGTGGGAGTTTTGAACTAGTGATTTAGTAGTATAGCAGCCATCAAAGGTGGCGAAAAGTCAACCGCCATCAAAGCTGTCTGAAATCGGAATCTGTGTGAATACAGATTAGTATTATTAATTTGATTGATTAAATAAGTAATGAATTATTGGATTAAGTAGAAATCGTGCTGCTAGTGGAGTAGTAATATTTGGATCGGTGCTCATCTTTTTCTATATTTCGGTCTATGACAGATAGTCACATGCTACAAAACAAAGAAACAAATTTGTACTCGAGTGGTAAGTAATCTTTCATTTTTATGTTTTGGGTTCGATTTTTCTTGGATACGAAATAAGCTTTGTTACGGTGCACTTTATCTCCAATGTGAGATTTCTCGAATCCCCCCGATTTAGTGAGGTTTTTAGTTTGAGTCTTTTTGGATACGGAGTCATCTTTGTTATGGAGCGTTTTACCTCTAATGTGAGACTTTTCGGAGCCTCGACGCGAATCCAGATTTAGTCAAAGTCCAATGTGGGTACCGATACAGGATGGGAAAAGTTTTGCAAATAGCCACTAAAAATAATTTAATTAGGGTTCATAGTTATAGTTTGTTAATTACGGTATGTAGCTACATGCTAGAGGGAGTAGAGAGGCAAGCGAGATTGGAAGGGGGAGGAGAGAAGGCAGAGAGTGGAGAGAGGCGAATTGTATTTGTATATCTGTCATTAGGGGTGTACATGATCGGGTTGGTTCGGGTTTTTCAAATATCAAACCAAACCATTTGTATAAAAAATTTAAATTTCTAAACCAAACCAAACTAATAAAATTTGGATTTTTTCGGATTTTTCAATCTCGGGTTGGTTTGGATTTTTCAAATACCAAATCAAACCATTGTGTCGAATTTTTAAATTTATAAATCAAACCAAACTAATAAACCTCAGATTTTTGAATTTTTTCAATAAAGTTTGCATACAAACATATAATTAACTTGTGCTCTAAATATTTCTTTAGTCCAATCAAAATACAATTATCTAAGGTGTTTCTTAAGAAAATAACACAAAATATGAGATGAATACTGATGACACTAAAATATTCAATAAAAAATAATAATGAAATCATCATATAAAATAAATATTGCAAAGTCATAATGAAAATGATTATAATTTAATAAGCATTAGTTACAATACTAAATATTTAAGGAAAATTAAAATTAGATTATGTATTTTAATTGTCTAAACCAATGTAAAATTAAAGAACAAATATTCAATATTATTGTCATTCTTAGAGTTGAATTGATTTTCTTTTTGCATTAGTATTAATTTGATTTTGATTTAAGTTTTATTATTACTATCAACATCTATGAAGTATAATTTTTATTGGACCATTCTGAATTCTAAGTTTTAAACTTGAAATAATATATTAAAAGATAAAAACTATGAAATAGTATAAGAAATATTTTAAAATTATATCAAAGTAAATATTTTTATGTATAAAATAAAATTTTAACATTACATATATAATGTCGGGTTGTTTGGTCTCGGGTTAGTTTTTTTAGTTAAAACCAAATCAACCCAAATATAGTCGGGTTTTTTTTTCCAATACCAAACCAAGTCAAACCAAACCACTAATGGGGTTTTTTTTTTCTATTTGACTCGATTTGCGGTTTGGTTCGGTTTTCGATTCGGTTTTGTACACCCCTATCTGTCATATAATTGTATATGTATAATTTGTATTTGTATATGTATAAGAGAGAAGAGAGGAGAGAGAGGATTCGAGTCCATTGGGTATGCAATTGTCTTTGTTAGGAGCACTTTACCTTCAATGTGAGATTTTCCAGTGCCCCTCCGATTTAGTGAGGTCTCTGATTTGAGTCTTCTTGGATAGAAAATCATCTTTTTTAGAGAGCGTTTTACCTCCAATGTGAGACTTTCTGGAGCCCCAATGTGAATCCAAATTTAGTTGAACTCTGATGAGGCTCGGGATAAGAAACCAAAAAGGAAAAAAGGACCGAAAAGATAATGATATATTTTTCTATTCAATTGTAGTAATATAATTTTAAAATGTGTGTATTATTATTTTATGAAATAATTAATAATCATATCAATATCAATATGGCAATTCTATGATATATTTTAGATCATAAGTTTTTTTTTCAAAAAAAGCTTCTTAAATTTTGTAATCAACTCAAATTACATTACATAAATTAAGAAGTAAAAAAATATTAATTATTTGAAAAATTAACCAATGGCTAGTGGTACTGGTGAGACTTTTCTGATGAGATTTATCATAGGTAAAAGAGCAAAAGCCATTTGGTGTGTTATAAATGAAGGAAACTATGAAATTATAGTAATCTAATCCTTTTGGAAGAGTAGTAAAGGACTTGTATTATTAGATGCTCTTTTCCCCTTTGCTACGACCGCTTTACTTTTCTAATTTAGTCGGACTTTAATATGGGTATCAGACACCAAATGGAAAAAAAATTAAAAAAAAATCTTTTCAATTTAATTTATTTGCCTTATGATTTAATGATTAGAGTGTATATGAAAAATAATATGTGAGATATATTTATTAATTTGATATAAATACAGATACGAAAACATTGGAAAATAAATTTTTTAATACTTTTTTCCTATCTTAGCCCAAGCCAACCCTAAAAATGTATGTACAAGCCAACCCTAAAAATGTACTGTGATGAAAAACAGTCTAGCTTGAGAAATTATTACTATCATTCACCTAAAAGTAAAGAGTGATTTTGTAATTAATGAGAAAATCCATTTAGGAAAAGGAATACTTTGCAATAATATAAAAAAGGAAATTAGTGGTAATTAGCTGCTACCAAAAATATACATATTTTGCATGTTACCCATGACTAACACATGTCAGTGGTCACATGACTCCTTTTGATCTTATATACTTATTGATAAAAATTTAATTAGATTCGTATTTTCGCTCTTATTTTTTTCTTTTATCGAATTGTTTTGTAATGCTTTTACTTGAGCTGAAGTTCTATCGAAAACTTTTCAATTTCCAAAATAGGAGTAAGAATGTATACACTATTCACAACATACCCACTAATAAAATTATATTGAATATATTGTTATCGTTATTGTCGTTTATAATATATGTGACCTGGAAAATAAAGCAAGTACTATGTTANAATGTATGTACAAGCCAACCCTAAAAATGTACTGTAATGAAAAACAGTCTAGCTTGAGAAATTATTACTATCATTCAGCTAAAAGTAAAGAGTGATTTTGTAATTAATGAGAAAATCCATTTAGGAAAAGGAATACTTTGCAATAATATAAAAAAGGAAATTAGTGGTAATTAGCTGCTACCAAAAATATACATATTTTGCATGTTACCCATGAGTGACTAACACATGTCAGTGGTCACATGACACCTTTTGATCTTATATACTAATTGATAAAAAATTTAATTAGATTCGTATTTTCACTCTTATTTTTTTCTTTTATCGAATTGTTTTGTAATGTTTGTACTTGAGCTGAAGATCTATCGAAAACTTTTTAATTTCCAAAATAGGAGTAAGAATGTATACACTATTCACAACATACCCCACTAATAAGATTATATTGAATATGTTGTTATCGTTGTTGTCGTCTATAATATATGTGACCTTGAAAATAAAGCAAGTACTATGTAATAACAGGTTGAAATATTGTAATTGTACATAAATATTTTAGGCTTATAAATATATGGAAAGCCCTCTTGAATTTGTCAAAAAAGAACTACGTCTAATTTTAATTTAATAACTAGATACATGATAAAGCATACTTATGAAACTGTTTCGTTACAAATTTTTTTTTGTGTATTTTCAACTCTCAAGTACCCAGTATGTAAATAAGTTAACCATTATATAAACAAAAACACTTAATTGCATGACTGACCCTTTTGATGACTGGTCTTTAATTGTTGTCCTTCAAATAGACGGATTTTTTATTTTTGCCTCTAGATATCAAACTCAGGTCTATCTGAGCATAAATTCTTTAAGAACGCATGGAATAACTTGTGAAATATTATGATGCAAAAATATAAACTTATGCCCAAAAAAGACCAAAGTGTAAAACAAGTAATTTGGGATAGAAACATAGTAGATTGAAATGTTACATTTTTTTGGATCTTCTAGTCACTATAAAACCGGGGGGAAATCATATATTCAATACAACTTTAAAAAAAATATGTTACTTTGTTGTTTTCATTTCAAATCTTTGTGTTTGAGAGGTCAATATAGACCCTTGTGCAAATGTTTATTCACAATCACAAGCATAAAACAACACAATAAGTTGCTTTCACCCCTTTTATCATTGTCAATGCAACATATTGCCAAATTCATGAATCTTTGTTATCATCCAAGCATAACAATGCAAAAACAAAAGAAAGAACCAAATGTACATGTCTATATGATTGATTAAATTCAAGTACTATAGTTCTTGATCGAACGTGAATCCCAACATGGGATTCCTTGGATTCTCCAAATCCAATCCAAGAAGTTATTGGATTGCTAGTGCAATAGCTCTTGTTATCATTCTCTTAATCATCTTAAAGAAATTTATAGTTTATCTAGATTGTAAAGGCAATAAGCAACTTTCAAAAACCAAACCTGATGAAGAAAATCAAGTTAGTGTTGATTCAAATGGTGCTATTATAAGAACTTATGCACTAGAAGAATTGAAAATGGCAACCAAAGACTTCAAGATTCGGATTGGTGTTGGAGCAACTTCATATGTTTATCTTGCTGAGTTTGGAGATGGAAGATTAGGCGCGGTGAAGCGTGTTATGGAGGAAAGAGGTGGAGAAACAAAGATGTTCTTGGATGAAGTCTCTGTCTTGCTTAGGATATCACATCCTAACTTGGTTGGTTTAATGGGATTTTGCTTGGATAAAGGTAATCAACTTCAATTTCCTAGATGTTGTTGAAGTGTGACTGTCTCGTCTAAAAGTGAAATCCGTTAGAGAAAACACACTTTTATGTACTTCACATGTGGTCCTAGTTCTTTTTTTACAGACTAACTACATGTAAATTTGTTTTGACAATGGGTGGAGGTGAAACTCTAGCACAGGACCTTTGTCTGCTCTCTTAATGATACAACCACATGACCTGTTTAAGACCTGTTTAAGACCTGTTTACTTTTTTTGGCTACTCTTCGATTCTAACTTTCCACATGACCTATTTAAGACCACAAATTTTAAAAAAGGACATTTTTGATACATTTTACATATAGATTATCACACTATTATGTTGTAGTTAATGTTCTTTTTTTCTTTTCAGATGTCTTGTCATGCTTTCTCTTGTATTTTGCCATGATTTATTCACTTATGTTATTTCTCTATCGAAAACAACTTCCCTACCTCTCAAGGTAGGGGTAAGGTCTGCGTATATTTTACCCTCCTCAGTGGGATTACATTGGATACATTGTTGTAATATATGCATAATGCTTCATAACTGATTCAAATTCAGCTTCATTTATCAATTAAAGCAGGAGAACAGTTACTACTTTTGGAGTATGTTCCTAACAAAAGCCTCTTTGAGAGGATGCACACATACCATGGTCAATCCTCTGGTACATTATCATGGTCTAATCGTCTAAACATCGCGTTAGATGTTGCTCGTGCTCTTAACTATCTCCATTCAGTAGCCGATCCTCCTGTCATACACAGAGACGTTAAATCATCAAACGTTCTGTTAAACAACGATGATCATGCCAAGCTTGCAGATTTCGGGCTATGCAAATTAGGCAATGATGTTATAAGCGCGACTACACCTACTAAAGTAAAAGGTTCACTCGGTTATGTTGACACATATTACCTTAACACAGGACTAGTGTCACCAAAAAGTGATGTTTATAGCTTCGGAGTGTTACTTCTCGAGCTCATTACAGGGCTCAAGTCAGTACAAGGCTCAATGACGCTTGCTGAATGGACTGAGGAATGTAGGAAAAATAATGAGAATGTTGAGGTGTTAATTGGTATGTTGGATCCAAAACTCAATGGTAATGTAGATATACAACAGTTAAGAGTTTTGGTTGATGTGGCTAATTCATCTTTACTTGAAAATTGTGAAGCAAGACCAAACATGACACAAATTGTCTATAAAATTTCAAGTTGCATGGAGCCTCAATGTGTACATGAATTACCTGTATAGAACTAAGAAGTGTTTGTAATTAGTACTGCAATTTAGTTTTTTTTTCTTTCCCCACCGGGTGTCCGGTGTCCGATCTCCGCATTGGAGCCTGAATATTCCAGATTCACGCCGTGTAGGGCCCATAAATGTAAAACCATCTATCTGCTCTAGTCAATCCTGGTATAGTCGATCATTTTTTGTATAGGAACTCACTCTATAAGTGTTTTATTCTGCTTTTCTTGTGAAGCAATTTAGATAATTAATCCAAAAAAACTTAAGGTAATAGTAAAGTGGTACATAATCTTCATAAACATTATATATTTCAATTTTCAATGCATTTGTGTTGGTTTACTCATCATCTTTGAAGTATATTAGTAGGAAAATAAGTACAGTAGTATTCAATTTTCATTATTACTGGTAATGCTTGCATTATGATAGACTGTCTACGTCACACCCTTTGAGGTGCAGACCTTTCCAATATGGGATGCTTTATACAATGAATTGCCCTTTACTACAGTGCTAAAAATGGCATATAAATTTTGACATGTCCTGCCCCGTTTAATTGTCTACCCATTTAAAGAAACATTTGATATTTAAATAATATTTGGCTATTATAAGTAAAAAGATGTTAAATCGTAAGCTTAATCACACTTCTGATGATAAAAATATGTATATATAATATTACTTTTCATAAATAGTGTGTAAAAATATCAAAAGATTTGGTCAAAAATTATTGATAATAATTTTTGAGATTCTATTTCTGGTTAATTATTATATTGCCCAAAAAAGAAGATAACTGTTATATAGGGGTAATTTTTTTTAAAAATTGTTATTGTTATAATGAGAGAGTATTCTTTTGCCCTTGTGAAATTTTTATTCAAAATCTGTTTACAAATTCCTAAAATCTAAAGAAAGAATTAATTCCCTTTTCTATCCTCATATTCAAAATCACTAAAATCCTCCTATAAAATTATGGATCTGACTTTCATTTTTCTTCTCAATCAATTGAAGGTGCATTCTTCAACCTGATTAATTATAAGTGCACCAAAATGACATTTCCTTTAATAATTGTTTTTTTTGTCCTTATACATACCGTAAATTCATTTACTTTTAATCCCAAATACACTCTTCATATCATCAGTAACCTCCCTACAAATTCTTCCATATTGAAAGTTCATTGTCGATCTGGAGATGATGATCTTGGAATTCGTACCCTTAAATCTGGTGATCAATTTGATTTCTCCTTCCATGCTCAAGGAAATACTCTTTTTTCTTGTAGTTTCAGCTGGGGTTTAAAAATTAATAGTTTTGATGTATTTAGCAAAGGAAATAAATATTGTAGTATAGTCTATTTCAAGAATGAGCATTGTTATTATTTAATGGGGGATGATGGTTTTTATTTTGCTAAGGGTAATTCTATGCCTCAGCTTTCTGATTTCAAGTTTATAGCTCCATGGTACGATTAAAAAGCAATCCCTTTGATTTTCTCCTATAAATTATTACTCCTTTCGTCCGTTTTAATTTATTTGTCTAATTTTCTTTTTAATTTGTTAACAGAAAAATGTCTTTTTTCCCGTTTTAACAAATCTTCTAACTTTTCATATATTCTGTTTATGATCACGAAATTAAAAAATGCCTTAGTACATTAGAGATATCATTAGTTTAAAATCACAAGATCACATGTTTTTACGAAAAAGGGCTTATGTTGACTACATATTCCAAAGAAGTGAGAGTATAATATTCATGTTTAAAGAGCGTTGAATTCTAAAGATTATGCTATGAGAAAATTTTGGAAATAGCAAAGATAATAGACATAATAAGACTTTATATCTATAGTTTTGATAATTACACTTCATAGTTATAGCTTTGTTTGCTATGGAAGCTGCGGTTTGTATATTTCACTTGCCCGTTTGTATATTTCGCTTGTAAATATACAAACAGGGTAATGATATACAAAGGGAGGTTGCGCTTTGTATGTTTCGTCTGTCCATTTGTATATTTCGCTTGTGAATATACAAACAGAGTAAGTATGTACAATTTCTGTATTTATACATTTAAGAATTTTCAGAACTTTATTTTTTATATTTCGCTTGCCAATATATAAACAGAGTTATTTATTATGATTTTTTCACAAATCGTATACAAATAGCTAGGGTAAGCATATATAAAGATTGGATTTATACAATCAGGAACTGGATTATACAAATTCTGAATTTCTACAATCAGAGACTGAATTATACAAATTCTAAATTTATACAATTAAGAAACTAAATAGCAAGAACTGAGAAAACTGTAGCCGCGAATTTATATTTTTTTAAAACTTTAGCTATAGTACATAATATAGAACAAAGATTTACTATTCTGTATGATTTTCCCATGTATTTATTGCGAAAATATCTTTTAAAACTAAGAGGGTGTTTAGATTGGCTTGAAAGTTGGTCAAACCTATTTTTAAGTCAGTTTTTGACTTGTGGAAGTGTTTGACAAATATAAAAAATAACTTAAAATAAGTTTAAAAAAAAAAGACTTAATATAAGTTAGAAAATGTTTAAAATGACTTAAAATAAGTTAAAAATCAAAAGTAGGTCTCCCCTATTTTATATTTTTTTGACTTAAAAATCATTTAAGTTTGACTTTTTATTTTTAAATTAAAAATTACTTTTTTAAAGCAAATTCAAACGGGCTCAAAATCATTATTACACCTCAAGCTACAAGAATTTCAAATATATTTCATAAGATTTTCAAATTAGTTAGTAAGAAATGGCATTAATGAGATCACTAGTCAACATTTCAAAATAAATATCTAATTTTTCATTAAAAGCAGAATATTATTAATCTTTTTTTTTCCAATTGCATTTACTTAATGCTAGCTCTAAGTTCACAAAGTCAAAGTTTGGACAACTAATATTATCATCAATAATTAATTAGTCTTTATTTATATGAGATTCTAGGATTTGCAATATCATTTATGTGGGAACTATTTAATTTGTTTATTTTTCATTTATAAAGAACTTGTATTTTTTAAAAAAATATTTTTCAATATATTTTGACCAATCAAATATAAAAAAAAATCATACCAAACACACTCTTAAATATGGGTATTATGAAATATGCCTTATAGATTTGTATTCAAAATTTATTAACAAGTTCCTAAAAAAATAATCAGTTACATATTTATTACATTAGATTAGATCACTTTAATATTCATATACATATTCCAATATAAAAGCACTCCTCCTATAAAGTGAGGGCATCCCTTCCTCTATTTTTTAGTGGAATTCCTCAAAATGACTCTCAACAACATCAAAATCATACTCTTTGTTTTACTTATCATCCAAATAGAAATGATAAATTCATTTACTTTCAATCCTAGATACATTCTTCGTTTTCTCGATAACCTCCCTGTAGATTCTCCACCATTGCAAATTCATTGTAAATCTGGAGATGATGATCTTGGAGTTCAAACGCTTAAAACTAGCGATGTATACCATTTTTCATTCCATGCTACAGCAGAAACTCTCTTTTTTTGCGGTTTTCAATGGGGTTCAAAAAGTAGTACTTTTGATGTATTTAGCAATAAAAGTGAATATTGTAATATAGTTGATTTCGAGGATGAATATTGCAATTATGTAATGGACCCTGATGGATTTTATTTTTCTACTGGGCCTGATCCCAAGTCTTCTGATTTTAAGTTTATAGGTCCATGGCATTGAATCTATTGAATAAATAAATATATATACATATTGGTTTATCTCTTTCAATCTTATTATTATTAAAATATCATAAGAGTTTAGTCTCTATGTTATTTGATTATACTTTTTTGGTCAAAAATGTCTACTAGATATAACTTTAACTTAGATTACATTCTTAAAATATTTATTATTTATTTGACTGATTAATAGGGGCAGACTCATATGTGTATGTGAGGATGCACGTGCACCCGTTAACTTAAAAAAAATGTATATCTATCTTGAGAAACTGACATAAACCAAATATAATTAACAGTGCTCTAGAACCTCTTTTTTTAGCTTGATTATTGGTGCACTCAGAATTTTCAAATCCTGAATTCACCTAGGTTGATTAACACAAACATCCCCTTTCTATATCACCTTTTAAACTCTAATTCTTATTTCTAATAAGTTTGGCAAATATAGTTCTTGAAACTGAATAAAGACTGGATTGTCATCTCACGACTACAAAATGTATGATTTTAAAAAATTCATTAAATTTTCAATTTGGGTGAAAATGATCCTTAAATTGTGACCTAAAAAACAGCCAGAAATTCTCTTATTATATAAGAGAGAGTTTTGCTGAAGCAGACACGTTTCCATCGACGTGTCTGCTTCAGCGTATTTCGAAAAAAAAATTTAAAAATTTATTTCTTTTGTTCTACTTTAATTTAATCAATGTATAATATTTTCCAAAAATTTTACAAATTTATTTCTTTTGTTTTACTTTCCAAAACAAATTTAAAAATTTATTTATTTTGTTCTCCTTTAATTTAATTAGTGTATAATTTTTTCGAAATTATGAAATCCGTTTTAGCTATGACTTTTAGTTTTAAATTCAAGACTTCACGCTGAAGTAAGCACGTGTCCGTCGACGTGTCTGCTTCAGGTGCTTCGGAAAACAAATTAAATTTTTTTTTCTTTTGTTCTACTTTAATTTAATTAGTGTATAGTTTCTTCGAAATTATGGAATCCGTTTTAACTATGACTTTTAGTTTTAATTTCATATTCTATAGTTATTTCTATATTATTTTGAATTTCGGTAATATTTATTTATATCTTGTAACTACTTTGAGTAAAAAATTAATGATCGATACGAAAAATGCTTTAAGTATGGGCCTCTTCACATTAAATTTGCACAAACAAAAGTAATTAACAACTTAAATATCTAAAAATCATATTAAAATTTAATTATTTTTCTAAATTTTTCTTATATCACATAAATTAAAATAAAAAAATACTAAAATATTGGGCTCATGCAACGCACGGATAGCTGTGTCTAGTTGATAAAATAAATGAGAGCTAACGGCAATTTTACAAAGTTACACCCAATTTTTTCGTTGTTGCTCATTTAAAAGAATTAATGGGATAAAATATTTTAATTATGACCTAATTTCATAAGAGACCTTTTTTGCCTCGTCTGACAAGTTTTGTAAAAATTTAGTTATATAAATAAGTTGTATAGTATCTAATTAGATTGGTATAAGTTTAGAGAACTTTTGCCTCTCTCGGCATAAGTTTAAAGAACTTTTTGTAACGACCTGATCCCGTCGTTAGGGAAAAGCCAATGGGGAAAGAGTTTGGACCAGAAAACTTTTTTGTAGTAACTTGGAAATTTCTAGCCTAGTCCAGATTTGGACGAAATCTGAGTTATGTGAGTTCTAGGGAAATCTGGTAATGAATGAGAGATCTAACTTTGATTTTGATAGCATGGATAGATAGCTAAGACTTTAAGGAACCCATACGACTTTACGAAATCAAATTCCGACAAGTAGAACTCCCGAAACTGATCTTAACGTGAGCATGTAGTTTGTGAACGTCAATGGTTGAAGGTGTGTTGTGAAATGGGAGTTTGGAATTCAAAATCGGACTCTCTACCGTGCAAGCCGCTAGGGCGGAGTAGCTGTGGTGGAATGGGGTCCGTCGTAGCGGGCCAATCGCGAATTAAGTCGAGGGAAAACTCTAATTTCGTTATTTTTCTGCAAACTTTGTTCGTAAGAGTTAGGAGACGACCCCATGCTAATTCTTGACATTTTTTCATGACTTTTGATGCTAAAGGTAAGGATTTTACTTCCCGAATCCGTTTTTCGATCCGTAGAACATAAATTTATGGGTATTTATCGTTGGGGGAGGGTTTTTGGCCTGAAGTTGATGGTGGGGAATAGCCCTAGCTGCACCTTAGGATCATGGGTTATTGGGTTTGTTATAATCCGGGTAAATTAGACCTTAATTATTGATCCTTGCGTTAAATTATTCGTTTGTAGACCAAGAACAAGCGGAAAGAATGCGAAAGGGAAGTGTTTTACTCGAAAAAGAATATAAAGGAAAAAATGACTGAGTTTTGCAAAATCGATTAAACTTATGGTTTAAGAGAAATCGAATTTTCAAAAGAACAGAGTCGCCACTTAATTTTTAGTAAAAATCAAGAAAAAACAAACTCAAAATTTTCAAAAGATTTAAACAGATAAAATCAATAAAAAATAAAAGGGTTCGAGTTCAAATGTACATTTCGAGAAGGTGTTAGGTCCTCGGAATGCCCGCTAACTTGCGGTTGACCGGCGATTTGACTAAAAATGACTTTGACTAATCTTTAAAAAAAATGATTTGTTGACATAATAACTTATAATATTTGATCAATTTTGAGAAAAATAGTTAAAAAGAACAATTCTTAGTTTTTTAAGAAAATTGAATCTTAATTGAAATACTAGAATTAATTTGTTAGCAATTAGCATTTGGCAAATTTAGATTAATTAGAATTTTATTTTATTTTATTTCATTTTTGAATCCCTTAAAAATAATAATTTAGACCCATTTAGTCAATTAAAGTATGGAAACTATTTTAAACTAATCGAAGATTAAGTAAAAGTTTTCAATAATAGTAGGAGAGTTGATAAAAAGGAAATTTTGTTGAAATGTATCTAACATAAAGAATACGGTTCATCTTTTGGGGATTTTAATTAAGTTAATTAACAAATATAAAGTTAGATTTAAACAACAAACAATAAATAATCACAATTAGGTAATTATAGAGTAAGGGAGAAATTGAATTTGGGCCCTTCTTTGGCCAAATTCGTTGCTGATTTTGCGCTTAGGCTCAATTCCATTTTTGTATACATTGGTTGTATATCAGTGTATATCGGATGAATACGGTCCATTTTCGTGTATATTGGGCTATATACCAAATGTATACAACCTAAATCAGCTTTTGAACACCTATAAATCGGTTTAGGGCATGTATTTGCTGCATTCAACCCGTATATCAGTGTATACGGGCTGTACATCAGCTTGTTTTCAGCTTTTCAGGACCTGATTCTGCTTTCGGAACCTGTATATCAGTTTCCCTTTCACCCTCGAACACCAAAGGCCGACTCGATACTCGAAAATGCAAGGAGATGATGAAAAATAGTCCAATTTTGACTCCGCGAAACATCACATGTAAAGCAAGTGAAAGAAAAGAATTAACATGGATAATTCAAGACTATCGTTCAACAATTTTGTCAATAAAGAGGCAGTAAGCAGACACATATTCATCAATTAATATGCAAGTTAAGATAAGAATCACATGCATCAAATGAAATTAGAATCTTTATCTTCAACACACAAAAAAAAAGCATTGCATTTAGATTAATGAGATATAAGTGTATTCAAAAGACGAATCATAGGGCTAATTTGATCATTTTTGGGAAGAAAACTTGTTTGTAAATATGAAAAGAGATCATTCATAACAAGTAGATAAATCCAAAAGTGACCAAAATGCAATCAACCAACAACGAACTAATGATAAGCATGCGAATTGTTAAGAACTTTAAAACAAAATGACTACTAATTCCAACATTTTGGAAGGCCATAAAGCCAACTAAACATCACAGCAAACTCATCATCTAAACACCATCATAATGACATTTAGCTAGACGAATCAAGTCATAAATACGAGGACCTGATTACTAAACAAACCAACGATCCTTGTAACTAAACTACTCAATTGGAAACTTAGAAAAGTATGATAGTTAAGCACAAACGGAAACTATAGCCTAAGAATCATTAAACTAACAATTCACATGTACACCAAGCAAAGAGAATTATACATCAGTTTAAACTCAAAAGCCAACTAATCAAACAGTTCATTACTAGCTTACAACAGCAGGATATAAAGAGCTGAAGGCAGAACAATCACATCGGAAACGAAGTGCTTGCCAAACTTAGGCTAAAAATATCTTATTCGAAACTGAACATGTGGGACAACAAATGACTCAAACAAGACTAAACGTGTAAGCTAGTTAGTGCACAAAAATAGGATAAAACTTAGACACAGAAAACAATATGAACTTTAATATAACCTTAGGAACACACAAACTGATCATGTAACCTCATCCAAAATGCAATAATGACAATTGAATGCAATGCCCATCTTCATATAGAGATACCTCGTTCAAGTAACTAGAATGGATTCCTATCCAAAAGAGTGAAAATTGATAGACGTTGAACGAACATAAGGCGAGTTTATTACCTCTTGTAGTGCAGCAAATCTGGGACGGACGAGAAGAGCACAACTCCCACCACGACTACGAGCTTAACTTTGCCGGAAACGAAACGAGAACAATGCGAACAGTGATTTTTAGTTCCCAAAATGTATGGGATTCGGATAGCTTTTAATTTCTCTAGCAAAAAAATATTTTCTGATGAACAGTTGTATATTTTTCCTTCGTAAAAAAAAATAAAAATAATCCCCTCAACTTGTAGAAGAACAAGGTATTTATAGTGGAGAATTAGGGTTCGAATTTTGGGGGGAAAGGGATAAAACTCGGATTCAAAAGGCCAAATTCGAAATTCAAAACTTCAAATTCCTTTCCCCAATTAAGGAGAGACACCTTTTCTGGCAATTTTCGTCCCATTCCGAAAGAGGAAAGGGGAGAAAACCGTGCCTCTGTCTCTGTTGTACCAGTTCTGGGTTTCTTGTCGCTGGAGGAGAAGAAGAACAATACGGGGTCATTTTGGTCATGCTGTACGTTGTATTTGCTGTTGTTATTTGGAATTGTATGTTGGGGTGCTTATTACAAAAGAAGTGGGTATTGGATTTGAAAGTGGGCTGTTGAGAATTGTTATAAGAATTGGGTTGGCTACTGGATGTAATGAATTGGGCTAGAAATTAGGCCCAAAATTGGACTAAAAGGAGTTGAAGAAATTGGTTGGATTGGAATTGAGAAAATGGCCAATTGGATTAATGACTTAGCTAAATTGAGTTAATTAGTAAATTTCACTAATAATTAAATAGGACGAATTAATATAATTAATTAATGAGCTTCTTAATCTTAACGAAATAAAATAATTAACTTAATAAACTAATGATTCAAAAATATAAACTACTAATTAACTTAATAAAATATTTAAGTAAAACTAAAAATCTTTTTAAACGATTTTTGAATATTCCTAAAATAAACTAATTATATACATAATTATGTAAAATATAATTATTGTCTAAAAATTATAATAAGCGACCAAACTTATTTAAAATAACTTGCAAACTATTTTTATTTTTTATTGAAATTTTTAAAAAAAAGTAATTATCTTAAATCGTTTAAAATTGGAGAAGCTCGATGATCAATCTATATTGGGGAGGGTCAAAATTGGGTGTCAACACCTATAATTTTAAAATTTTAACTGTTTTTAATGACACAAACTTACAGGTCAAACCTATTAGATCCACTTTTTTATAATAGTGCACCCATCACCTTGAAATCCTGGATACGTTGCTTCTCAAATACTTGAATACCTATTAGATCCACTTTTTTATAATAGTGCACTCATCACCTTGAAATCCTGAATACGTTGCTTCTCAAATACTTGAATGATTTAGCATGTAATTATTCTTTAAATTTATACAAAAATTTCATAGGTAGATTGGATCAAACACACATATCAAGTAAGAAATGAAGGCTCGATGTATTTTTTAAATAGAGATAAAAAAGATTAATATCAAAATTTATATTTCTTAAAGATTAAAAGAAAAAAAAATATCACGCCGTAGGGACATCGAAGTGTATTTAAAATTTGGCTTTCTTAAAGGTCCCTTTATTTTTAATTCAACGAGGAGGACTTTCTCTAGATAATTACTAGAAACGACGCATTCCAATATTTTTTTTAATTGCCGCCTCAAGTCGTGCACTTCTAAAAGCCGCCATTAATTTTTTTTATTCAATATCTGTATTAAAGTCAATTTATATTGAATTTGTATTCGATATTCATATTAAATTTTAACTATATTTAAATTTATACCGTATAAGTCTTTATTCGGGAAAAATTGCTCCCTACCAAATGTTCTTTTATAATTAGGACTTAAATCCAAGAACTTTAATTAAGGAAAGAGCAACATCATTCACAGCCTTGATCATTTCATTAGTTAATACCATATAAAAAGTTCCATGTATTCTCTGCTAGTCTGCTTACAACAAATTATATTATCATAATTAATTAAAATCAAATACAATTTATTTTAAAAAATGTACTCCATATGATATATTATTATATATTTTTTCGTTTCAATTTGTTTGATTTGCTTTTTTTTTAATCTGTTTCAATAAAAATGATTTTTTTATTAACTCTTTAAATTTCACCTTTCTACTTAAGTATTAGAGCTGTCAATATGGGCTAGCCCACCCCATCCAGGCTGACCCATACAGGCTTTGACATTTTACGGGTTAGGCCGGGCTAGCCCATTTTTGATGTGGGCCAGAAAACGATCGGCTCAGCCCACAAGTACGTGGGCTACAGGCTTGCCGGGCCAGCCCACTTTTTTTAAAATTATATTTTTTTTATAATTATTAAAATAAATTATAAATTATAATTTTAAAATATTATCATAAATATCGACAAAACAATATTACATGGTGTTAATGTTACTGCTTGTTAATCAAATCCACAAATAAAATTATCTTTATAATATTTATTAAGGTTTTTCAAATAAAAGTATAAATATCTAAATAAGAATATTAACATAATTGTTTTGTCACATTACAACACAAAAAATGTGACAATATTCCAACCATAAAAAAGTTAAAAATAAACTCTTTAAAAAAAATCATGAAACTTATGGCGTATCTAACACATCATGAAATCTATGGCGATCATCTTCATCAAGCATATCTGAATCAGCTTGTGGCAAGGTTGTCTTAACATCTGCAATTTATATGCGGTTTCAATTAGTTAAATATTAAATAGATTTTGAGTTTGGACTCTCTTTAATTTTAAATTTTAATATTATATTATATTTTTAAAATTATTTTTATTTGGCCCACGGGCCGGCCTTACCTATATTTCTCAAGCCCCACAAATCAGCAGACTTATTCAGGCTGGGCTAAAAAGCCCTTTTCTTAAATGGACTCCAAAAATCTTAGCCCAGCCCTATTAAATCCCGGGTTAGGCCAGGCCGGCCCAACGGGCCTAGCCCATATTGACAGCTCTATTAAGTATGCCTAAGATCACAAAATTATATAACATTTTCATACATTTAATATTAATTTAAAATTATAAAATTAAAAAGTATACTTAAATAAACATAATCGTGTCCGATCAAAATAAATCATATAATTGAAATGAAAGGAAGTATATGTCATACGTAATAATTATTAATCTTATCCCTACTGATATTGACTTAAAAATAACACGTATTACTTAATTAAAATAGTGCCAGCCTAAGCAGGCGCAAGCACCCAAATTTCACGGATCACATAAACAAAATAAATAGTCCTATAAAACCCCCCAAATCTCTTCAATCAAACGTACATGAATCAAATAATACCTACACTTTTGGATAAAAAAAATGGTTAAGCTAAGTTGTGCTCCTATTTTACTAGCTCTGGTTCTCTGCATCAGCCTAACCTCAGTTGCCAACGCACAGCAGTGCGGAAGGCAAAGGGGCGGAGCGTTATGTGACAACAACTTATGTTGCAGCCAATTCGGGTGGTGTGGATCGACACCCGAATATTGTTCACCTAGCCAAGGTTGCCAGAGCCAGTGCAGTGGAAGTGGACCAGATCCAGGCCAAGGGGGCAGCGCGCAAAACGTTCGTGCAACATATCATATATATAACCCGCAGAATGTTGGGTGGGATTTGAATGCTGTTAGTGCGTACTGTTCAACTTGGGATGCTAATAAGCCTTACGCCTGGCGGAGTAAGTATGGTTGGACTGCTTTTTGT